>NC_081541.1:42302545-42312895 GCF_901000735.1 Corylus avellana
CTCCTTATTAAACTCTAACACATATCAGACAATATCAAATAATTATGATCACATCTGGTTCCTTTCCATTACTTAATAAATAGGTAAAGGATTCATAAAGTCGAATTGTTCTCTTAATATATCTTTGAGAAGAAAAGTCTGCATACTCCCCTTAAACTGCTCACCAATTAACAATGCCTCCTTCATAATTTTAATTGGGACAATGTTCCTCTCAAACTACCAAAAAATTGACAATATAAAAAAAAAAAAAAAAAAAAGAGAGACAAAAATGACCATAAAATTTTGTCAATAAGACAAAAAAAGCCTCTATAAATTCGAATAAATAATTTAATTTTTTTTCAACTGCCCGCCTTTTCACCCCTAATTTTTTAGGAGAACATTGTCGCAATTGAAAGTTTGGAGGGAGAGACATTGTTAATTGAGTAATAGTTTAAGGGGACTGGGGAAGTATGCCATCATCAAAGAAAAAAAAAAAAAACGGTCCTTGTGACCACATCACAAGCGCCAATTAGGTTTAGTGTGCCGATCTAATAACCACCCAAGTGGGCTTATTCTTTTTGGTTACAGGCCCAAGCCGGCCCCATTTTTTTTAAGTTTGGCCCATTGTCGGCTTTGGCCCATAGTCGGCCCTTTTTAATTTTGGCCCAAGTTGGCCCTGGCCTATTATCGACTTGAAGTTTGGCTCATTGTCAACCCTGGCCCGTCGTCAGCCCCTTTTGGATTTTAGCCATTCGTCGACCCCTTTTGAAGTTTTGGCTCATTGTCAGCCCTGGCCCGTTGTCTGCCCCTTTTGAATTTTGGCCCATTGTCGACCCTATTGAATTTGCATTCACCAGCCAACCTCTATCTCCTCTGACAGTCGCCCCCTTCTACGGCCTGTTCCCAACCTCCCCCATCGCTATCGTCATCATTGTTTTTGATTTCAAAATCAAGGTTCCAGAATCTTCCACCTTGAGTTTGAGGGGGGATGTTAGATTATATGGAAAATATATAATATTTTTCGTATATTCTATAATTAGGTTGATATCAAATATTCTCTATTTATGGGTTGATCGTAATCAAATATTGGGATTGGAATCAAATCAAGAGGATTTGATTACTATACTTGTATTTAGACACTACCCTATAAATAAGAACCTTTGTATTGTAGACAAATCAAGTTAATGAGCACAATGTAGCCCTTACGGGTATTTCAAGTGGTAGAAGTAGGTGTCTAACACCGAATCACCCGTAAGTTCTTTGTGTTTATTTTCTATGTTGCTTCCGCTCTTATTTCCACGTCATCATTATTTCAACATATTTATTCATTTTTTAATAAAAAGAACCCATTTGTTAATGCCCATTTCTTGCTCAAAATAAAAAAAGAAGACCCAAGTAATTTGTGCATTAAATTATCCTCGCAATAGCCTCAGATTTTTTTTTTTTTGACATGTCCGCACAAGAAGAGGAAAAACTTCATTTTAAAAAATTTAGAGTTTGAAATAATTATTAGACCAACATTTTTAGGCTATTTGTAATTATAAGTCACAAAATTTGTAGGTTGCCCTAATAACAATGAAGTGTGCTTCAAGCCATGCAACCATGTTCAAACACACTATGCTGATACACTCTTGATTTAAGGGATATGAGATGCTTAAACCTAGGCCATCGTAAGGAAAATTCCCACGATTTGGCTAGGTCATGGCACGAAGGAAGTTAGGTTAAGAATATTATAAAAAGGTAAGCTCAAGCAGAGTAAACAGGACCTTTGGCCTAAGCTCAACACTCATACTTAATGCGTTTGTCTATTATTTTCAAAACATATTGATTTAAGCATCAAAGCTATTTTTCGCTGGCACCCACCGGCAGACTCTCGTGCTTACCTCTGACTAATCATTGTCGTCAAACCCACACTAACAATGCTTGGTGCTTGGGAACTTAATGACAGAGGTGGTGTGCAGCTGAACAATAAGCTAAACCTCAATTTAACTTTGACTAATTACCGTCTCTCATGTATTTTCGGCCATTAATGTTCCTGGAGACTCTAAATACCTTCCCCTACAAATTGCACATTTAAGGTGCTTAAACAAAATGGGAGTATTTGGGCAAGTTTTTCATTTCGAACAAATGTCATATTTCTCACCTACCTATCATGTTGTGCAATGTCCGGGATCCCGGTTGGTGTCGCACGTTGCATTTCCATCATCTTTTCTACCATTGGAAGGGTTCACTCTCCTATATAAGGAAGATGATTCCAAGCCTCAAGTAGCTACATAACTTAATAAGACCATTGTAAGTTACTACAGAAAAAGAGAGAAATATATAACAAAAGAAAGAGAGAAAAAAAGATCAATTTGAAAGTAGATAGGAGTGTGGAAAGCAAATAGCTTAGGCCGATCAAGTTATTGCTAGAAGCTTGCCAGGTGATCATTGTTAGTTTGAGGTGATGCCATTCATTGTTAGTTTAATAAAGGTCCCAATCCCCAGGGATAGCTCAATCGACAGTGGACTACGCTTATGAAGCAGAGGTCACTAGTTTAAATCCCCTCTCCTCATTCTCTTGTGTGGACATGTCAAAAAAAAAAAAAATAATAAATGAAGGTCCCATTTCTCACATACCTATCATGTAGTTCTAATTAACCTAAATTCCTCAAATATTAATGTGACTTAGGACTTTAAAATGAGAAAATTATGTGGAGAATGGAATGACAAAAAAAAAAGAGAAGAAACTTCTTTTTTTTTTTTTGGAATCAAACTTTTTCCAACTTTTTTATTTGACACCACTTTTACTTAACTCAACTCAACTAATAAAAATTAAAAAAAAAAAAAAAATCAAAAAAATATAATTTTAGGAGCAGTAGCCAAATCACCCCTAAAAGTCTGGATTGGTTTTGAGGATGATTAAGCCACCCCCAAGTGGTTTTTCGGAGGTCGCCTCATTCGGGGGTGGCTGACCAACCCCCAAAATCGCTATTGGTGAGCCACCCCCATCAGTTTTAGGGGTGGTTCAAAACCACTCCAATTTTTTTTTTTTTTTATTCTTTTTGTTTTTTTTTTTTCTAATATTTTTTTAAAATTTTATTTATATTTCTTAAAATTCCTAAACATTATCTCAAAATTTTTTTTTCTCAATATCCACAATTTTGAAAGAAGTTGAGAAGAATATAAAAAAAAGGGCACAACCAAATGAGCCCGAAAATTATAAAATAGAAAATGTTATATATATGTTTAACAAGTGCCTTATTGGAAGTAACATGCTTAGAATGACAACCCCTATGGCTAATTTATGCTTAGATGTCTCTTTGTATTTTAAAAAAGTTATTTCTGATCGTCTTCTTCTACTTTTTTTCTTAATAGAAAACAAAATGGTTTTGACCCTTAAATATTTTCATTTTTTATTCTTTTTATTCTTTCTATTTCTAGGACATGGATACTCCATAGAAATTAATTATTCCTTATATTTTTGGCTAATTCATACATTCATTTCATCTAAATGCTATTGTTAAGTATTGAAAGCGTTTAGAAGTTGAAGTAAGTGTAGCATTATTAAACAAAAATGACAACAAAACTAAATTGGTGACCTTTGCAAATTACGAACATGACATATAATGTTTAAGGTTTTCCAAAAGTTACCATCTCTTTCACTAAAATTAATTAATCTTTTTTTGTAAGTTGAATTTATATCAAACTAAACTATATATAACCTTAATTTGTGTTTGTATAATTAAGTTGAAAACAAAATGAAGATGGGAAAGGGAGCTTCAAATGTTAATATGATGATAATGGGGTTGATTATGCTTGTAATAGTTGCAGTACAGGCTGATCTCCCTCTCCCTCCTCATCTTCCTAATTCTCATTCCTCTCCCTCTGTGGCTTCCAGGCCGCTTACCCGTCAGCTTGAAGTTGACACTCACATTCCGCCACCTTGGCATTTGGAGGAGTTTTGCATTATTCCGTGCCGGAGACGTTGTGACTATCACTTTTCCAAATATCCCGGAGCATATAAACTTTGTTTTGATCAATGTATGATAACATGCAGTCGCAAGTGGCGTTATTTGTTGACCATATATCAAGTTCTGTTCCATTAATGCCAGATTCGGTAAAACTTTTGCTCTCTCTCTACAGAAATCTTATACATCTTAGATTTATTTTTCAAAAGTTGGTTCCAAATGATGTGTCACCATCTCATGAGTTGATTAAGTAACATTGAACATAATACTTATGATCTATTTTGTTTGAAGTTATCATTTACACTCAATAAGATCGAACTGTTCTCTTTATATATATTTGATAAACAATTGTTCTAGATGGATCTAATATGGAACCTTATATTTAAAATACTACATATTTTCTTGGCTAAACTACACTTTTCCCCCCCAAATTATTATTGAAATTGTACTTAAACTTCTAGATTATACTCACTGCAATTTGGACTTACAAACAACTAAAACATTTTGAGTAAAGAAATAATCTTTTTACATCTCCTATACATCTCCGATTCATATAACATGTCTCTTCCGAGTCGTCATGTTAGATTTGACCGTTATTTTGGATGAAAAACGTCACATATGACTAGAACATGCACCTAAATCATTTTTGCCTGACTAATTTTGAACGATTGTGAGTTACTATTTGATGCAGGAGTGTTCCACCTGCAATAAAGAAGGTCTAGGAGCAAAACTGAAGAGACCCCTTGAGGAAGTGTAAAAGAGCCATCAGGAAACTAGTCTATTTACTCTTTTTAAATAAGCAGGGAAAAGAATGTGAGGGGTTTGAATATGAAAGTCTTAGAATAATTGATAAGTACTAGGTTGATGTTTATTCGATCTTTAAATTGTTGTCTTGTATTGCCTTTTGCAGATCATCATTTATCATATTTTATCAGCTGAATTTCATACATTGAGTTGAGTTTAGATTTTCTATCTTTTTCTTTGTATTTTCCTGATAACCCACTGCACTAATCGGCCCTGCATCACATGACACTAGCTAGTTGGGTCGTCGCTAATACTTTTTTTTCTTTGAGCAAATGAAAAAAGGGTTACAAGGAATTTAAAAACTAAAAAATGGGTAGATTCTTCCGATGAGCTCTCCAACAACAAATTCAAACGAAATACTGAGACTAAAAATAAAAAATAAGTCTATAAATGATCCATTTGGATAAAAATGACCCGATCCTCTAAATCTTGGACAAAAGTCAAGAAAAGAGCAGCATAAAATGGTAAAAACACCAATACTTGAATATATATATATTTGAGCTATATTTGCTGCTAAACATTTAGAAAAATTTATGCAGTCATAAGTCATCAATTGAGAGATCCAAGAGCTGATTTATGAATTCTTCGAAATAGAGATTCTTGCTTACCTAACTTTTTTTTTAAAATTTTTAAATTTTTATTTAATTAATGAGTTATTTCATTAATCACAACAAGGAATACTTGGAATAGTTAGAACCCAGCAATAAACAAACCACTCTAGCAATATAGACAAGGCCACCCAAAAAACCAACCAAAGCTATCAACAAGCACTATAACAGACAAGAGAATATGCCTGATATCAATGCAAAATATACCTAACAAGCGGTTATAACGTTGTGGTTTGGCCATACATAACTTGCTTTCGGAGGAATAAAGTCTCAGTTTTGTTCTCACTACTTACTCCGTGATAAGGACTAGGAAAAATATCGGCCTGCATATGAGGAACAGAGGGAGAGTGTTGAAAAATAATTCCACATTGCTTGTGGACAAGACCTAGGTCATGTTTATAAGGAATGAACAACTCTCTCTTATTGAACAGGTTTTATGAGATGAATTAAGCTCATGAATTTCTTTAGAAACATATATAATAATTCTCTTAAATTTTGGATCTAATGATAATTTTCACGACCATTTTGAGAATATGCACTTTTTTTTTTTTTTTTGAGAAGATTTAAACTAATAACCTCTGCTTCATTAGGCGTGGTCTATAGCCGATTGAGCTACCCTTTGGAGACAAAATATGCACTTGAGAGTGTGAGAATAAAAGTTTGTAACATTTTTGTTTTTTCAATAGTTTACATCTAATTCTAAAACTTAAAATTATATCTAAACTAATTAAAAAAAAAAAAAAAAAACAGTAAAAAATTGTTTTACAATACCTAGACCAAATCCTTTTTCTTGAAACCTAGCCAAAAAAAGATAAAAGAAAGAAATTAACACGAAAGAGGGACTTTGTGGTAATTTCTCAAACTTATCCACAAACTCGAACACAGAGAGCAAGACCAGAAAAAACACAAATCCTGGGTGCTGTGTTTTACACTTCCAACCAATCCACAATCAAAAAACCCTACCAAAAATGCTTCTCCAATCGTCCCTTCACCACCACAACGTTTCTCTTTCATCATCCCTCTCCTACGCTCGGCCCCTTCCCTGCAGGGTTCCCAGTTTGGCCCTCCCCAAAACTGCAAATTACCGGGGAGTCCCAATCACAGTCACCTGCTCAATCTCACAAATTCATAGCTATGGGACTGTGGACTACGAGCGCAGGCCAATGGTAAAATGGAACGCCATATACAAGAGAATATCTTTGATGGAGAATCCTGAGTTGGGTTCTGGGAGCGTGTTGAACCAGTGGGAGAAAGAGGGCAGGAAGCTCTCAAAATGGGAGCTTTGTAGGGTGGTCAAGGAGTTGAGAAAGTTCAAGAGGTACAAGCATGCTCTTGAGGTAAAAAGAAAACAAAAATGACAGATTGGTTTTTTATTTAATGTTTGTGGTCTATTTTGGTTAATGGGTATCAGCTATTTTTTTGGCTGCAAAGCCAAGCTCTAACCAAAAAAAAAAAAAAAACAGATGGTATTTTGTGGTGTTTGATTCTTTGGGTGTGTTTTGGCTGAATGGTTTGTGCTATTTTTGGATAGAAATTGGTTAAATCGACTGCTTGGATTTATGGGCTGCGATATTGTGTAGCATTTTTGTTCTTTATGATCTGATTTTGGATTTTGGGATTGCATTTGATGTTTTCAGTGTGTTCTGCTTAGTGAGTATGCATTGCTTTTGGTGGGAATTCTTTGAAATGATGTGCTTGTTCGATGGGGTTGTGAGTTTGTGCATCCTTGCTGTTTCTCTTTCTTGCTATAATCTTGCTCTTTAGGTGAAAGCTAAAATTTCGGAGTTTATTTCGTGCGTTTTCAGCAAGTTCTCTATTTTTAGCAGAAGTCAGACTGATTTGTAGGCATACAAATCAATTACATTTGATTAAGTAATGGACAAGCAAACTTACTACACCCCCACCAGCCCCATCCCCCGCGCCTCCCCCCCTCTCTGCCAGGATTGATTTTAAAGCCAACGTTAGAATGATAGAATGCATTATGCGAAAAGGAAAAGAAACTGAAGATTAAGTTATTACCTAGTGCAACTATATAGAGAGATTCAAATTTACGGATCCTTGAGAATCCAAATTTTGGTCATTGACCATGATCGTGTGCTCTTGTAAATAATCTACACATATTAGACCAACTTGAACAAGAGTAGGATAATGCTGGTTTACAACCTGAAAAAGATGTGGGACAAATTTTGCAAATATGAGTTTTCTATCCGGTAAAAGCACATAAAAATTACCCTTGCTTTTGGATTTTTTTTTTTTTTGGTAATAATATGTTGAGTTCTTCTGTTTTTCTAATTAAATGGTGTTTTGTAGATTGTCTTGCATCAGATAGCAGTCTTATGTGCTCACTGTCTAGCATCATATTCATGTAATTGAAAATATATCTCAGAGCAAGGTTTGGTTTCTTTATCTGGTTTTCCTATATTTTAAAGAATGAAGAGCATCTATTTTGCTGGATTCTGCTGTTCAAAATTCCTCTTTATTGGATGAGGGCTTAAAATTTCTGACTAGATGCTAGGGTTATCATAAATGATTGGTTCTTTGAAATTGCGTGCTAAGATTTCATTAATTGTGGTGGATTTTCTGTTCACAAGCTTCTTTTTATTAATGCAGGGCAAAAAATTTCTAATGAACGTTATATGAATGAGTAGATGCTAAGCTTAAGCTTATCACGATTGAAATAATTCATTCTGTGCAATTGCATGTGAACTCTCAACTCTTGGAAGAATCTGTTAATTGATGCTCACAGCCATCTCCCATTCTAGTTCGTCTTTTAGCTCTTTTGATTGCAGCATACCCTGGTATATTGGGTTACAGCACTGTATCTCTTTCAGTGACTCGTCTTGCTATTTCTATTTTTAGTTTTTGGATGAAAAGCCATGTCTTGCATTATTCTCAGCTTTGAATATTTTTTTTCACTTTGCAGGTGTATGATTGGATGAACGATAGAGGAGAGAGGTTTAGATTATCTGCCAGCGATGCTGCAATTCAACTAGATCTCATTGGCAAGGTTCGTGGAATTTCTGGTGCTGAAGAGTATTTCCTGATGCTGCCAGATGCTTTGAGGGACAGAAGGATATATGGCGCTCTTCTCAATGCTTATGTGAGGTCTAAAATGAGGGACAAGGCAGAATCTTTACTTGACAAAATGAAAAGTAAAGGTTATGCCACGCACTCACTTCCTTTCAATGTGATGATGACTCTCTATATGAACCTCAATGAGTATGATAAAGTTGACTCGATCATTTCAGAAATGATGGAGAAAAGTATACAGCTGGATATATACTCTTATAATATCTGGTTATCATCTCGTGGATCGCAAGGATCTGCAGAAAAGATGGAACAAGTATTTGAACAGATGAAACAGGACAGAACCATTAATCCTAATTGGACTACATTTAGCACGATGGCTACAATGTACATTAAGATGGGGCAGTTTGAAAAAGCTGAGGATTGCTTGAAGAAGGTGGAGAGTAGGATAACAGGTCGGGATCGAATACCATATCATTATCTAATAAGTCTTTATGGTAATGTTGGTAACAAAGAAGAGGCTTATCGTGTGTGGAAGGTTTACAGAGCAGTTTTTCCCAGCATTCCAAATTTGGGATACCATGCTATAATATCCTCTCTTGTTAGACTAGGTGATATCGAAAGGGCAGAAAAAGTTTATGAGGAGTGGTTGCAGGTAAAGTCATCTTATGACCCTAGAATAGGAAATCTTCTCATGGGTTGGTATGTTAAAGAAGGAAATTTGGATAAAGCTGAGAGTTTCTTCAACAATATGCTCGAAACCGGAGGGAAGCCAAATTCGAGTACATGGGAGACTCTTGTTGAAGGGCATATGGGAGAAAGGAGGATTTCCGAGGCCTTATCCTGCTGGAAAGAAGCTTTTATTGCTGAGGGATCAAAGAGTTGGAGGCCAAAGCCTTCCAATGTGTCTACCTTCTTTAAGCTCTGTGAGGAAAAAGATGATGTAGAGAGCAGGGAGGTTTTGGTTGGATTGTTGATGCAATCTAGACATCTTGAAGATGAAGCATATGCATCACGCATTGCCTTAACCAACGGAGACATCCCCGGCAATGAACTGTCGGCAGGGAAAGATAGAGTCCTTGATAAGAACGACAATAACGAGGACGAGAATGACGGGTCTGAACTTCTCAACCAACTTCAGGGTAGCCTTTGATACTTCTGCTTCTGTGTTGTACAGGAAGATGCTTCTTTGGACTAAAAGCTGTGGGGAAGTTCCCTCTCTAGTGGGTCTCTTTCAAGTTTCAAAGAGCTCCTACCAAAATGTCAATCTGGTACGCCATATATATTTCTGCTAATAGTTGCCATGGATATGGATTTTGAATTTCTCAGTGGGGCTTTGAGCCTTAATACCCATGTTCGTGTTGATACATGAAGACTTGCTCAATCTCAGATGTTTACGAGGTCCGAAACTTCATGTGCGTTTCCCTGCTGTCCGACTCTTCTATGTAATTCTCTCACTGTGGCTTTCCGACCATATGGGTCTCAATTTTATTTTTATATTTTCTGTTTTTACAGTTTTTGGAAGGGACAGGAATCATGTTACCAAACGTCTCCGAGTCTTTTTTGCGAGGTGGTCCATTAATCATAGGCTTGTTTTAATTCCCAACCTTTCTCTCTCCTGTAATGATATATGGCATTTCTCTATAGTTGTGCAGCTGAAACTGTGTTGAATTGAGGCCTGCTGAGTTTTTTTTAGTACTCTTTAAACCATTGCTGCGTATTAGGTGCAGGGAAATTCTTAATTGAACTATTGAATCCGTTTTATTTTATTTTATTTTGGGTAATATGAAAATTTCATTGCGGGAGACGTTTTTGATGATGTTTAGAGAGAGGTGGCATCTTGTGGTGCTTGATGCTCAAGCGACATTGTTGCTTGAAGCCTTCATTTGACAAAATAGGACTCACCTATTGAAATAGGGTTCTACATTTGCCTCCTAGGGGTGAAAAGGTAGGCTGTTATTAATTTCCCACTAACCGCTAAC
>NC_081541.1:42312995-42326672 GCF_901000735.1 Corylus avellana
ATATTTGGTTTGAATTCATGATAGAAACGGTCACTGTGCAACATCATCCCCGACCCCGATCAAAATACACATGCCCCTTATAATAAAAAATATATATATATTAAAACAAAAAAAAAATAGAGAAATGTGATATTAAAAAATGAGATGATTAAATTACATGCGTGGCCATGGGAATGGTTCGGTCACCTCTAATTTGCCTAGAAGGAGTGGCCAAATCACTCCATGGCCAAATTGTCTGCATGACCATTAGGGAACAGTGCCTCAACCTTAAGGAGCTTATTGCAAATTTGCACAACCATAAGGACTTACTTTATATTTTCCCATAATATTTTTTCACTGCAACGAAAAAATAGCTAAAGCCCACCCAGAATTGCTTGTCTTCGGTTTTACACGTCGCCTAGTACTACCATTCAGATGATATTCATTATTATTCAGACCAATGAGACGGTACCGTTTGGATGGTCCGTTTTGCTTCTTTTTCTTTTTTTGCAAGTTTTTTTATTTTTCTTTCTATTTTTTAATTTTTAAACTTTCAGTGTATTTAAGTAAATTTTAATCTAAATTCAGGGTATTTTTTGTCATTTCACATCTAAAAAATGAACGTGTATGGCACATGGTCAATGATCCTCTACAATTTTAAAGAAATAGTAGTGTTAAATCACCAGTTTTCTTAAAAGTTTAAGCTGATAGGAAGATGTAAATTTAATTACTTAATCATTGCTTTAACACTCCCGCTTACGTGTGGGGGCTCAAACTCCTTTTTAATAGGTAAGGCCCAACACATGGAATATTTAGCAATGATTAAGTAATTAAATTTATCTCTTTCTATCTGCTTAAACTTTTAGGAAAATTGGTGTTCTCAAGAGGTAGCTCAATTGACTGGGACCACGCCTAATTAAGCGGAGGTCACCAGTTCCAATCTCCCTCCCCCCTCTTGTGCGCATATGTCAAAAAAAAAAAAAAAAAAACTGGTGATTTAACAAGTAGATTCTCAAATTATGCAATTTTGGTCTTTTTAGGCATCAAAATGTTTAAAAAATGCTACATATTAAAGCGTCTCTACAAAAATGAAGATGAAGTTTTTTGGGAAAAAAATTCTTTTTAGTTACTTTTATAACATGCCACATTTTTAATATGTAGCATTTTTCAAGTGCTTCGATGCTAAAAAAATGCCTAAATTACGTAATTTGATAATCTAATTTTTTTAAAAAAAATTGTAGGAGACCTTGATCCCAATATTCCACCCCTCTTAACGATCTTGGCTAACTAAAGAGTTTTTTACTTTTTTTTTTTTATAGTAGAATTGGTACTTGAAGGGGTTTAGTATGATAGCTGCAATTTGTGGAGGCAATGTGTAGATGAGGAAGGTCAAGTGTAATTAATCCTTTTTATTAACCTAAATCCTTTAAATATTAAAGTGCCTTTTCAAAATTCCAACATAAAGAGGAGAAAATAGTGGATAATGGAAACCCAAAGAGGTAAAAAAAAATAAAAATAAAAAATAAAACATTTTTATCTCACAACTATTCTAGAATGTTGAGGTGGAAAACACAACCAACCTTTAGACCAGTAATTGTTTTTTTTTTTAAAAAAAAAAAAAACAAAAAAAAAAAAAAATCTAATAGTTGATTGAAATTTGCTATGAAATAATTGTAAAATAAAATGTGGTGTATATCATTACTCTTGAAAATTATATAACATAAGTGGTTTAGGGTGTTTAGCCTTAAAAAAAAAATAAAAAAAAGTGTGCCTTGTGAAGTTGGCAGTAACGCTATGTGAGGACCAAGTGTGGAGGGAGACATTTCCAGTCTGTGTAACAGATATTGTACTTGCTAAGCAAGCTTATATTGACGCATGGGTCTTAATTGTCTCTTGGTAATTTCATAAATCCATTTTATAATTACTTGAATTATGTTTCATTTTTTTTTTTTTTTTGACATATCCACACAAGAGGGGAAGGGGAGATTCGAACTTGAATCATGTTTCATTTAATTTAAAAGGTTTTCCAAAAGTTGAAATGGCTCTTGGTCCAAATCAAAATATTTTAATTAGTTAAAACTTTCTTCACTAATATCTCCAAGCAACTTTGCTAATTTTGTATTTAAACATCCCATTTACTCATTTTAATTAAGGGTATATGATGATAATCATGAGATTGATTATGCTTCTACTAATTTTACTATTTACTAATCACCCTTTTGCTTTTAATCCTCTCACTTTTACCCGTCGCCTTGAATCAGAATCTCTCCCACCACCCCTACCCTTCAAAGTCAAGACTCCATATTATGTGAGAAGTGACTGCTCAAGAATGTGTGAAAGAAGATGCAAATTCCACTTTAGACGCTATCCCAAACTCTATGCACTTTGTTTTGATGCTTGTGTGCCGGCATGCATATTTAAAGGTCATTATGTTATGAATAAAATAACTAGAGAATTAATCATAAACTTTGTGTTTGAAAAGTATAAGTTCTTTTAGAACCTAATTTATCCCGTTGCGAACTTAGGTTCGTAACACAACACCTGAGCTGAGGCTACCATTTGTGTGTCTCTTAATTCCATGTAAGGCTTCAACCATTTACATCCATTTTGCCCCTATTTCTACCCGAGGGGTATTCCATTTAAACAAATAAGCCTTTTGTGTTTGTGTGTGTGTGTTTCTTATTTATTTATTTTTTATTATGGACTAATTAACACATTCCGTCCATCTAAATGCTTCAACTAAACACATACGATGTGTAAGAAAATACATCCTCATCAAATCAAAATATTTTAATTAAATAAAACGTTCTTAATTTGGTACGTAGATGATTTTATATATTTTTAAGCTAGTATATATATATATACATCCTTAATGAGTTTGAAACTCTCTCGAAGAGGCTTTGCTTTTGTATTAATTTAAACTTGCCATTTACCAAACAATACAAAATCATGAGGAGTCTAAAGGTGATGAATCTGGTGATGATGGGATTGTTTATGCTTCTTCTATGTGCTCATCACCCTCTAGCTTTTTATCGTCCACTTTCCCGTCGCCTTCAACGTCACCGAGCGCCCGTCAGATTCAAATCTCCATTTTATGTGAATTATGATTGCTCCCGATGGTGCAAATATACAAGATGCAATTTCCACTTTGCAGTCCATTCCAAAGCCTTTCAACTTTGTTTTGATGCATGTGTGCCAGCATGCATTCGCCGTCATTACCTTGAGCTTGAGATATCAAAGATTCATAATTAGTCAGAATTTATGGGGATTTATGTGAATTTGGTAAAATCTCTCTTTCTCTCTCTCTCAAAACAATTTTGTACAATTTTGGGTTTTGACTTCTGAAATTTTTAGAGTCTTAAAACAACACAGTATTATTCTTAAAAGTTTTTTTGGGTTTAGTTTCTTTTGTGGGTGTTCTGGCCGGGATAATGTCCAAATGGTGAAAATTGTTGTTAAATATATAGATTAGATTTTCTTTTACAAAACTTTTTGTGGCCGCCAAATAGGCACCAAAAATGCTAGAGTACCTACTCCGGTCTTTCTAGCTTCCATTCTTCTCCATCTTCCATTTTTTTAAATCAACCATTTGATTCACCTTTAGTTAAATGGGTCTTACAAATTTAATGGTTAATTTTTAAAAAAAAAAATGGAAAAAAATTGGTATAGATTCTCTAGCATTTATCGTTTATTTAAAAGAAAATTTTTAAGGGGGGTTTATCTTACACTGGCTGACAATAATTGGTGTGAGCGATATTTCTAGGAAATTGCTTTATTTCCTTTCTTGATTCTTTGCATTCTCTCACTTTTTAAAATTACTGTTAGATTTGTGGGGGTCATATGTGTCCAATACATACACCTCAAAGATCCAATGGTAATTTTGAAAAGTAAAATGAGAGAAGGATGAGTGAAGAACGAATAGCAAATCTCATTTTTTCTATTTTGAAAGTCATGATGTGTCAAAAACCAATTTTCCATGATAGGCTTTGCTCAAAATGTCAGAGGTCTTGAATAGAATTTTCAAGACCCATGATCGTAACACAAAAGAGGGTGAGACCAGTAGGTACAAAAAAAACATAGCAGCCATTATGAGATTTTTGTTAAGAAAATATTAAGTAGAGATTCATTTTAAAGCTAGGCCTCTTGTCTTGTATTTTTCTTTCATAAACTTAGCAAAGAAATTCTAGGCTAATGTTTAGTAAAATTTCTCAAATCAAACGTATGCTTTGCGGGTAGAGTGCAATAAAATTGATTGACCCTATATATATATATATATATATATATATATATATATATATATATATATATACTTGATGTTTTATTGCATAAATTGTATAATGTTTTTATTATGAGTACGAGCCCTGTATATTTTGAAATATGACTATGATAGATTATATATGTTGCCAAGATATATTACATGTGTTAAAAGAACATGAGTTTTAAAGGAAAATGAAATGTGAATATATGTGATATGTTAAAAAGTTTGTGGAAGATGGGTACTTATTAAATGTTTATCAAACATGTCAAATAGGTTGTATCGGGTTACCTACTTATTTAAATGTGCTATGTTAAGGTTGAAGAGTATGATCCATTTAACTAAATGAGTCATCATGGTTGACCCTTAACGAGTTGGAGGGTCAACCTAAACCCAACACGCCAATCCGAATTATCAGTCCTAATTTACAAGCGACCTCCTATTGAGGTGGCCACCCAACTCTTTCTTTATTTTTTTTTTTATCTTTTTTTTTTAAATAAAAAAAAATTAATAGGAATGACACAATTGTATTTTATGTTATTTATTTGAAGAAAAAATAGGTGAAAAATATTAAATTTAAAATACTTGTAAACTGGGATATTAAATTTCCGAAGTGTTGTCCATTTCTTTTATAATATAAGATTCTCATGACAATTCTTGGTGTGACATGAGTCAATGCAGAAATCTCACAATGAAGAAACATCCTCAAAAGCAATAAGAAGAAATATTAACGAGTGAGATGCAGCATGTACTTTGTTCAAATAAATGCTTTAGATATTATGGACCATGGAACCTTATTGTGATTGTACCAAGGTTTTTTTTTTTTTTTTAATAAAAATTCTTGTGATGTGCAAATTATAAAAATTTTCTCATCATCTATTACCATAATTACCATAATTACCATGAAAGAAATAGACATAAATTAGCTAGAAACTGGTCATAAGATTTTTGTTCACTGCTATCATGTTTGGATTTGAATCCAACACAAAGAGCCTTTGGGTGAGAGAGATTAAGGAGGGTTTTAGAGGGAAACTTAAGTTTTAGCTTCCTAACATTGAATTCATGTACGGCCTGGTTTGATTGGCTAGGGACCACGTCTCATGAAACAGAAATTATTAGTTCGAATCCTATTGCTCTCTTTCTCTCCCGTTGTGCAGACATGTAGAAAAAAAAAACCATTTATAAAGATCTAAATTGCACAACATGTGCTCCCGCACGTTGACACATTGAAATCAGGAAATTGCTTTCTAACATGTTGACGTGAGAAAGACATGTTAGAAACTCGTGGGTTATTGGGTTCTTTCATCCACAATGACTGGAGCACCATTTTCTATCAATATAATCAATCAAATTAGGTACATTAATATAAAGAACTTTTCAATTTTCACGTTTCAAGATAGCTTAATTGGCTTTAACAATAAGAACATTCATATTAATGAAAAAAATTTCCTTCTTTTTTTTTTTTTTTAAAAAAAATGTTTCCAATATTTGTCTGTTACTTGACACAAAAATAAAAATAAAGAAATAAAAGCCGTGGGTGACATAACCATATATCGAATGTAAAGGGGAAAAAGGAAAATAAAATTTAACAAAAATCCCTTAATTAATAAGGATATTGTACAATTTTATTGGTAGATATCCAAAATCTAAGGTTGGTCAGGTTGGTAATTTTTTACATGATCCTCGAATCTGACACTAACTCAACACGCTTAACCCTTTAGTGACCTGCATAAATTATTATTATTATTAATTTCTGTACTATTAAAACTAAAAATCCTAAAAGTCTAAAATTCATTTTCATATAAATTAGTATGTCGTGTTACCAGCTAGTTTAAATGAGTCGTGTCAAAATTGAAATACTTAACCCGTTTAAATCAAATTGACCCATAAATCAACCCGATACCAATCTTCCTAAGATTCTTGTTTGGTAAGAGCTTATTTGTGGCTTGTACCCTGAAGGGCCATATTGTGTAGGAGGCCCACTATTTTGAATCCAAATGAAGAACATGTTGGCTGGTACCATTTTCGAGTGTATTTTTCATTTATTGTATAAAGAATTTTTAGGTAATTAGAAGCCAATAATGCAGGGCGATAGGCAATAGATATTAGTGGAGGGGACTCACATGGGCAGCACATGGGGTCGGAGAAGCACATGAAAACATGCTTTACGTACTCTCTTTATCATCCAAGATAAACATGCTTCCAGCTTGGCATTTTGTCTCTTGATTACCATTTTCTCAAATTACCCTCCATTTATTAGGTAAATTTGGGATTTGGGGTAAACTGTGTCATTATGAAAAAATTGTGGGTATAGAAATGGTTTTTTTTTTTTTTGAATTCTTAAATTACGACTGGAGAATGGAGTAGAGAAGAAAACAACAAAACAAAACATAAGACATAAAACAGGCTGAGCATTTCAACAATAAGTGCCAATATAACCAATTCAGTACATGAAAATAAATAAAAAAGAAATGTGCCAAATGAATGGTAGGCCCATATGTTTTCTTGACACAGAAACTAAGAAAATTGACTACCAATTAAGACGGTTTGTGTTGGCCCATCCTCACGACCCACATACAGGAGAGGAGGGGTCATAGGGATGGGGTCCCTAGCAACACCTCCCCCGCGCGAATCCACTAATTTTTTTAATGGAATATACACAAAAGAGTAGTTTGTTAAAACCGCAAAGCACATGGACAAACAAATATTAAACCCTAAAAATAATAACAATTAACAACCGAATTACCTAATTGCAAAGCATGGGTATTTCGGTCACCCCATGAAAATGTTTACAACATGGGAAATGCCGGCTAGTTAAGACAAAGGTGGTGGGGGTATAACAAAAGGTGATAGCGGCCGGATAACAAAATTCGTAGGGTTGCCCATTATTTAAGAAAAGCCACAAAATGACATCTTTGCTGTAAAGTCACTTCTCCTCTTCTTCATTGTGACGCCTCCATTTATTGTCCTATATATCTATATTTAACCCTGTGTTTCCAATACTATATGTATGCCCTAACCAGTCATTTGGGCCACCACAAGAAGTACCTTTTTGAGTATCATATACAGTTTCCATGCATAAGGAATTTTTTTTTTTTTATTTATTTATTTAAAAATTACATTTTTATTTTATAATTATCCTAAATCCTCGATGTTAAGGTCATTGCGACATGAGAGAGGTTGAGACAGGGAGAACACAGCATGATGTGAGATTTGAGAGGAGAAAAAGAAAAAACCTAAATTAAACGCTATACCAATTACCAAAGGTCCAAATCGACATTGTTTTCGTATAATTGTTTATATATATAACGGTATGCGGTGAAAGATTTTATGAAATAATATTTCTTCCTTACTAATATTCACGAGCTTCTCATGTATTTATAGAATCAGATATCCTAGCTAGTTTGACATATACTAGGCTATAACATAAAAAACCTTATTCAACTAACTACATAAATTAATAGTACTTATTACATCTAATTTCTATGTTATTGGAGTGGGTGTAAACTGTAGACTTCTGCATTGGATAAACTTAATCTTCAACATGTGGATGCCGTTATTAATTGCTTTCGCTTATCCTAAACCGTTATCTTCATCCTTATATGCGGTTAATTAGTTCCTGCATATACGGATATAGCGGTTAGTTGCAATTAATAACGACATGTTTGTACAATCAGTACTTATATATTATCCCTTTATTGGGGGTTTTTAGATGACAAATCAACTTTATGTGACAGCTGGTAATGTTTGGTGGTTGAGGTCATCACGTCCATATGCCTGTCCCTTAAACTCAACCTGCCAGCTTGAAAAATAAACATAAACACAAATTAATGAAAAATACTAAGCATGTTTGGATATAATCCCCATTATAATATGTGGCTACAAATTTTGATTCTGGGTGTCGGTAGATCTTATCAAAAGCCAATTTGGGCTGGAAAAAGCTCTAATGCAGCACGCGATGCACGTATTTTGTGTAGGGTCTTAAGTTCCAGCGACAGAATAAGATAGATTGCACTGATCATGCAAAAAAACATATTTATATCAAATCCTAAAGCAAGCATGAAGTGTAAAGCTTTCTTCTTCTTTTCTTTTCATTTTTTTTTTTTTTTTTTTTTTTAAAAAAGGGAGTTAATATGTACATATTTGTAGGGTTAGTTACATTTTTAGTACCTAGGATTTTACGTTTTTATTTTTTTCCACCTAGGTTTCAATTCGTATCATAGATGGTACCTGATTTATGGATAAATACCACTTTAGTACCTCCATCACCATTTCATCAGCCAAACTAACGGACTGCAATGGGAGTGGTTTCGGCCACCACCTTTTTGGCCATTGTGGGTGGCGAACCACCTCCAAGGGCCTTAATTAGGAGTGGTTCGGCCACTTCTAGACGGGCAACAGGGGGTGGCCACCCCCATGCAGCAGTCAATTAATTTGGATGACTAAATGGTAACAAAGGTACTAAATTGGTATTTACCCATAAGTCAGATACCATCTGTAATACAAATTGAAACCTAGGTGTAAAAAAATAAAAACGTGAAAATTTAGGTACTAAAAAGGTAATTAACGTATATTTGTATTTGGCAAAATAATGTAGATTAAATTTACTGTATTTTGATTCTAAGAGCAAACGAAATTGTTAGATGCACTCCAATTTTAAATTTTGACCAAGATTCAAATGAAATGCAGAGTATCGTTTTCCATAAGCAAACACATTCTGGTTGATTTTGAATGCTCAAAAATTGTAGATAGATTTATTATACCATTAAAAGGGTAATGTTACTCTACACACCCATTTTATATCACCCGACGCGACATATTTTAAGTAGCTTCTCATATCAGACAATAAAATAAAATAAAATGTAAGTTACTTAAAATACGCAACATCAGCCAATATAAAATTAGTATGATAAATCGTATTACTCTGGTCAGAATTCATTATTTGAGAGATCTAAAAGAAATTGTGTTAAAGTTGCGATGCTTGCCTGTCCCAAGATTAGTACATGAAGCTTGGTATTGACCCAGATCACATGTCTCAAACGTGAATCCAACGAGCCAGTTCTAAATTCACAATTCTCTGTATGTTTGGAACAATGTCAGCATATTCTAATGCTATAAATCAACATTGCAAATCCATGTTATGTCACCCAAATGTATGGAATCAAAACACATGCAAGACCTCCCAAAAAGTGGGCCCTTCAACTACAATCACTAATTTCCCACATGTAATCACATGATGGGTATGGCATGCCATCACCATTGTCATAATAAATCAGCCGAAAACCCCAAAGTTTTTCAATAAAAAGACACTAATCCACCTATGTTCCCTCCTTCACAAGTTAAGTTTTGAAATTAAAAATCATTACCCAATTCAAAATCACAAACTTTTGATTCATAAAGAACACAAACCCACTAATAGAGACTTCCCAATCATTGTTTAAAAAGTAATATTATCAGTAAACTGTTATACAACTGTCACGTTATCTCAGTAATACTATCAGTCTTATGTAAATTAATTGAGGGTGTTTTGGTCCATTAAAGTACCTACCAATTAACGACCACTATATATGAGAAGCTATGACCCAACAGAATTTCGAACTCAGAGAATTCAAAACCACCTCAACAATGGCGGATTTAGAGAACCCAGATGTGATGCCAAAGCTCATAGCATTTCTGTCTTCTCTTCTCCAAAGAGTGGCGGAGTCCAACGATCTCAACCCTCGGCTCCAACCGCAGAAAATCTCAGTCTTCCATGGCCTCACTCGCCCTAACATCTCCATCCAAAGCTACCTGGAGAGAATTTTCAAGTACGCCAATTGCAGCCCCTCTTGCTTCGTTGTGGCATACGTTTATCTCGATCGCTTTGCTCAAAGGCAAGCTGCTTTGCCTATCAATTCCTTCAACGTTCATCGTCTGCTAATTACAAGTGTCATGGTGGCTGCAAAATTCATGGATGATATGTAAGTTTTCAAGTTATTGTTTTGATTTTCCATGACCTTTTTCTAGATAAATTTTCTATCTTTTTCTAGAAATTAAGATTGTGTTTCAAATTTCTGTGGAATCATAATTAATCTGATAATATCTATAATAATCTTTGTAATAGAATTAATGTTTGCGTGTGGGAATATATACGGCCATGTGAAAACCTGGTTCTCTTACAGATTGCCAACCAAGATGCATATGATTTCAGCAATTTTACAAATAACTTTGAAGTCAATGAAGATTATAAAAAGATTGCCTTTTGTCACTTCATTTGAATGGCCTTTGTTGGAACTAGTGGCTCATATTAGAAGATCAATGGTTGGCCAAGTAGACGGGGCGGAGTGAACGGAGCAAAGCAAAATTCACGGAGGGGGTATTTTGGAGATTTTCAAAATACAGTCGTACAATTAGGGTTTTCTTATATATATGCTATGACATAACTCTAAATCATTAATATCAAAAATATAACTGTACTCTCTGTGACAATGTAGACATATTGCCGAATCACGTTAAATTTGTGTCTCGACTTTTTTATAATCTCTCTTTAATTCCATATTAGTCATCATTGTTGTTTACGATAACAACAGCCTTACATAATTTGATAGGCATAGATGAAATGAAAGTTTGATATCATGTTAAATCACGAGTTATCTCAAAAGTTTAAACTGATCGATGACAATAGTAGATGAAAATAAATATGGTAAATTCTTTTTGGTAATTATGTATCTAAATATTAAATTATTGTTTATGCTGTGAAATTCTTCAGGTTCTACAACAATGCTTACTATGCAAAAGTAGGAGGAATCAGCACAACAGAAATGAAGTTTCTTGAAGTGGACTTCCTATTTGGCTTGGGCTTCCGATTAAATGTGACACCCACCACCTTCCACACCTACTGCTCCTACCTCCAAAGAGAGATTATTCTGCAGCAACCTCCTGTTATTGTAGCAGAACCTTCTCTAAATTTAGGGAGATCACTAAAAGCCCACTTGTGCTTCAATGAGGATGAACCCTCCTCCCATCAGAAGCAACAACTAGCTATTTAACCTCTAATTCATGCACATGATCTCTAAATGTAGTTTAGACATAGAGGTAGTTTCCTTTTTCTCTATATTTTGGGTTGGCCAAACGAGCACTTGACTTTTGTGTACTAAGCCGATCGAATCCAAATCTCCAGCACTTTACTGTCTAGATTGTAACAAATGTAAGAAAGTTTTTATAAGAATCAATCACCCGTTCAAACAGATCTTGGACAATCCACTCACTAGTTGGAGCAAGTAGGTTGTATCATATAGACTCTTATATTTGTTACGGAAATTACTAACAGTTTGGACCGCAAAATCGTTGGAATATGTATTCTTGTTTTTATTCTCTTTTTACCTTTTGGGGGCTTCGGATTTGAAGTTATTTGCTATGTACAGATGGGAGTTTCCGCTTTACAGACTGGCTATCAATTTCTAAATTTGTTAAATCTGTGGCTCATACTTGCTCTTATCCACTATTGGGTTCTCCAGCTTCTTGGATTGCCTTATGTGTTGAGGTGGCAAAAAAATTAAGGTAAAGGGCAGTCTGGTAATTTGGGTAAATGGCAGTTCGGTAATTTTGGTAGCTTTCAAAAGAATTAGGGTACACGAGCGACTGAGCGAGTACACGAGTACAAATTGTTGGGGTTGTTTTCGGTAGGAATGACAGTTTCTTCTATTTGACAGTTGTACAGATTCTATAAAGGGAACAGACAACATGTGCAATCATGGGCAACTAGTTGGGTGAAGAGAGAGAGAGAGTGCAAGTGAATGGCAGCAGAAAAATGCTGGCAATGTTTTTTTTTTTTGTTTTTGTTTTTTTAAATTTTGTTTTGAACAGATAATCTAAAATATAAAACCTTTTTTTTATATATATATAAATGTGTCTATTCTTGAGAAAGTAGATTTTAACTTTTATTGTATTAAGCTCTAACTTATTATTTAAAATATTAAATAATTTTCCTAAAAAAAGTTAGGATAATTATATGACCACTCTAAATAGAGAAAAAGTAACTGCACCGTTGTACTAATCTAGTAGGGTTGTCTGCCTATATATATAAAAAGTGGTTATTAGTTTTAATAACCTTTAACCGCCGGTTATAAAAGAACTGTTCACCACTTAAGCAGAATTATTAAAATTCAATATTTATTGCGATTAGCGATTTTAGCCAACAAATTCTAACCGCAACTATTTGTACACCCCATAAGAAAGTAGTAAGAGTAGCTTCTTTTGCCCAGTGGCCCAACTCACCACAAACACCCAAAATTCTTTCCTTTCTTCGGCTGTTGTGGGCTTCGATTGAGGGTTTGATTTTGGTTGGGTTGCTTGGATATGGTGTTCAACAAAAGAATAAATTAAAAAAAGTAATATTTAAATAAAATAGATAGTAGAATAGATAATATGTTTGAGTACATATAAAAAAAGTAGTAGTTCAAATAGAAATTCATACCTTCTTACTAGGTATTTTAGCTACTATTGTTGATGATGCTCTTAGAGCATTCACATTGAGTTGGCTATTTTGTTGAGCCATGTAACTAAAAACACTCCCAATCTTGCTAGCTACAAATGGTCAAGCCATTGTTGAGCAGCAACACTCTTCAAATTGGACAGCTACAAATAGTCAAACTATTGTTGAGCAGCTACCGTACGTGCTCAGCAAATATGCACTGACTTCCGACTACTTTTTATTGAATAATAAAACACTACACTACAACGCCTTTTACAAGGCCGCCAAACCTAAACATCATTGGACTTAGAAGTTAGAACCCTAAAACAGAGTTCCACTTAACTTAACAGACAAGTAAATAAAACACACGGGATAACACCAGACGTTTAACTCTTTAGTGTTGGTAGTAGAACTAGAACTGCATAATTAACGGGGCGATGCACCATGATTCTGTCACGCTTCAAAATTCAATAGTGATCTGTCCTGATCGAATTCAGCAGTAATTTTGAAAGATAATATATAGCCAAGGGGGGACCCATGTGCTAGGGTGGGGATGAATGCGCACCCAAAATTTTTACTAGTTTTTTTTTTAAAAAAATTACATATTTAATGAATTCGTCCTCCCAAAAATGATATATTTATCCTCCAAAATTAATATATTATGCATTATTCCATTTGTAATTTTTTTTTTCCTTAGCCATCTTCCTCGCATCTCCTTTTTCCTTGCATTTATTTATTTATTTTGTGTATTTTTAGTGCAAAAATGTGGAATATGATGAAAATATCTGTTTTTATTTTATTTTTTGAGTAATTATTTAGCAGTAATTTGAGTTTACAATATTTAGTTATTTACCATTTTTCTTAACTCTATAGATCGTGTGTTAGTTTATTTTGTTAATTTTTTATACTATTCTGTATTTATGATGCCATGAGATTAAATTTAATATTTCTATATTTTTTTTTTATACAAACACGCACAAACACACATATA
>NC_081541.1:42326772-42336250 GCF_901000735.1 Corylus avellana
CCATTTATAAAGATCTAAATTGCACAACATGTGCTCCCGCACGTTGACACATTGAAATCAGGAAATTGCTTTCTAACATGTTGACATGAGAAAGACATGTTAGAAACTCGTGGGTTATTGGGTTCTTTCTTCCACAATGACTGGAGCACCATTTTCTATCAATATAATCAATCAAATTAGATACATTAATATAAAGAACTTTTCAATTTTCACGTTTCAAGATAGCTTAATTGGCTTTAAAAATAAGAACATTCATATTAATGAAAAAAATTTCCTTTTTTTTTTTTTTAAAAAAAAAATGTTTCCAATATTTGTCTGTTACTTGACACAAAAATAAAAATAAAAAAATAAAAAGCCGTGGGTGACATAACCATATATCGAATGTAAAGGGGAAAAAGGAAAATAAAATTTAACAAAATCCCTTAATTAATAAGGATATTGTACAATTTTATTGGTAGATATCCAAAATCTAAGGTTGGTCAGGTTGGTAATTTTTTACATGATCCGTGAATCTGACACTAACTCAACACGCTTAACCCTTTAGTGACCTGCATAAATTATTATTATTAATTTTTTTACTATTAAAACTAAAAATCCTAAAAGCCTAAAATTCATTTTCATATAAATTAGTATGTCGTGTTACCAGCTAGTTTAAATGAGTCGTGTCAAAATTGAAATACTTAACCCGTTTAAATCAAATTGACCCATAAATCAACCCGATACCAATCTTCCTAAGATTCTTGTTTGGTAAGAGCTTATTTGTGGCTTGTACCCTGAAGGGCCATATTGTGTAGGAGGCCCACTATTTTGAATCCAAATGAAGAACATGTTGGCTGGTACCATTTTCGAGTGTATTTTTCATTTATTGTATAAAGAATTTTTAGGTAATTAGAAGCCAATAATGCAGGGCGATAGGCAATAGATATTAGTGGAGGGGACTCACATGGGCAGCACATGGGGTCGGAGAAGCACATGAAAACATGCTTTGCGTACTCTCTTTATCATCCAAGATAAACATGCTTCCAGCTTGGCATTTTGTCTCTTGATTACCATTTTCTCAAATTACCCTCCATTTATTAGGTAAATTTGGGATTTGGGGTAAACTGTGTCATTATGAAAAAATTGTGGGTATAGAAATGGTTTTTTTTTTTTTTGAATTCTTAAATTACGACTGGAGAATGGAGTAGAGAAGAAAACAACAAAACAAAACATAAGACATAAAACAGGCTGAGCATTTCAACAATAAGTGCCAATATAACCAATTCAGTACATGAAAATAAATAAAAAAGAAATGTGCCAAATGAATGGTAGGCCCATATGTTTTCTTGACACAGAAACTAAGAAAATTGACTACCAATTAAGACGGTTTGTGTTGGCCCATCCTCACGACCCACATACAGGAGAGGAGGGGTCATAGGGATAGGGTCCCTAGCAACACCTCCCCCGCGCGAATCCACTAATTTTTTTTAATGGAATATACACAAAAGAGTAGTTTGTTAAAACCGCAAAGCACATGGACAAACAAATATTAAACCCTAAAAATAATAACAATTAACAACCTAATTACCTAATTGCAAAGCATGGGTATTTCGGTCACCCCATGAAAATGTTTACAACATGGGAAATGCCGGCTAGTTAAGACAAAGGTGGTGGGGGTATAAAAAAAGGTGATAGCGGCCGGATAACAAAATTCGTAGGGTTGCCCATTATTTAAGAAAAGCCACAAAATGACATCTTTGCTGTAAAGTCACTTCTCCTCTTCTTCATTGTGACGCCTCCATTTATTGTCCTATATATCTATATTTAACCCTGTGTTTCCAATACTATATGTATGCCCTAACCAGTCATTTGGGCCACCACAAGAAGTACCTTTTTGAGTATCATATACAGTTTCCATGCATAAGGAATTTTATTTATTTATTTATTTAAAAATAACATTAAAAATTACATTTTTATTTTACAATTATCCTAAATCCTCGATGTTAAGGTCATTGCGACATGAGAGAGGTTGAGATAGGGAGAACGCAGCATGATGTGAGATTTGAGAGGAGAAAAAGAAAAAACCTAAATTAAACGCTATACCAGTTACCAAAGGTCCAAATCGACATTGTTTTGGTATAATTGTTTATATATATAACGGTATGCGGTGAAAGATTTTATGAAATAATATTTCTTCCTTACTAATATTCACGAGCTTCTCATGTATTTATAGAATCAGATATCCTAGCTAGTTTGACATATACTAGGCTATAACATAAAAAACCTTATTCAACTAACTACATAAATTAATAGTACTTATTACATCTAATTTCTATGTTATTGGAGTGGGTGTAAACTGTAGACTTCTGCATTGGATAAACTTAATCTTCAACATGTGGATGCCGTTATTAATTGCTTTCGCTTATCCTAAACCGTTATCTTCATCCTTATATGCGGTTAATTAGTTCCTGCATATACAGATATAGCGGTTAGTGGCAATTAATAACGACATGTTTGTACAATCAGTACTTATATATTATCCCTTTATTGGGGGTTTTTAGATGACAAATCAACTTTATGTGACAGCTGGTAATGTTTGGTGGTTGAGGTCATCACGTCCATATGCCTGTCCCTTAAACTCAACCTGCCAGCTTGAAAAATAAACATAAACACAAATTAATGAAAAATACTAAGCATGTTTGGATATAATCCCCATTATAATATGTGGCTACAAATTTTGATTCTGGGTGTCGGTAGATCTTATCAAAAGCCAATTTGGGCTGGAAAAAGCTCTAATGCAGCACGCGATGCACGTATTTTGTGTAGGGTCTTAAGTTCCAGCGACAGAATAAGATAGATTGCACTGATCAAGCAAAAAACATATTTATATCAAATCCTAAAGCAAGCATGAAGTGTAAAGCTTTCTTCTTCTTTTCTTTTCTTTTTTTTTTTTTATTAAAAAAAAAGAAAGGAGTTAATATGTACATATTTGTAGGGTTAGTTACATTTTTAGTACCTAGGATTTTACGTTTTTATTTTTTCCCACCTAGGTTTCAATTCGTATCACAGATGGTACCTGATTTATAGATAAATACCACTTTAGTACCTCCATCACCATTTCATCAGCCAAACTAACGGACTGCAATGGGAGTGGTTTCGGCCACCACCTTTTTGGCCATTGTGGGTGGCGAACCACCTCCAAGGGCCTTAATTAGGAGTGGTTCGGCCACTTCTAGACGGGCAACAGGGGGTGGCCACCCCCATGCAGCAGTCAATTAATTTGGATGACTAAATGGTAACAAAGGTACTAAATTGGTATTTACCCATAAGTCAGATACCATCTGTAATACAAATTGAAACCTAGGTGTAAAAAAATAAAAACGTGAAAATTTAGGTACTAAAAAGGTAATTAACGTATATTTGTATTTGGCAAAATAATGTAGATTAAATTTACTGTATTTTGATTCTAAGAGCAAACGAAATTGTTAGATGCACTCCAATTTTAAATTTTGACCAAGATTCAAATGAAATGCAGAGTATCGTTTTCCATAAGCAAACACATTCTGGTTGATTTTGAATGCTCAAAAATTGTAGATAGATTTATTATACCATTAAAAGGGTAATGTTACTCTACACACCCATTTTATATCACCCGACGCGACATATTTTAAGTAGCTTCTCATATCAGACAATAAAATAAAATAAAATGTAAGTTACTTAAAATACGCAACATCAGCCAATATAAAATTAGTATGATAAATCGTATTACTCTGGTCAGAATTCATTATTTGAGAGATCTAAAAGAAATTGTGTTAAAGTTGCGATGCTTGCCTGTCCCAAGATTAGTACATGAAGCTTGGTATTGACCCAGATCACATGTCTCAAACGTGAATCCAACGAGCCAGTTCTAAATTCACAATTCTCTGTATGTTTGGAACAATGTCAGCATATTCTAATGCTATAAATCAACATTGCAAATCCATGTTATGTCACCCAAATGTATGGAATCAAAACACATGCAAGACCTCCCAAAAAGTGGGCCCTTCAACTACAATCACTAATTTCCCACATGTAATCACATGATGGGTATGGCATGCCATCACCATTGTCATAATAAATCAGCCGAAAACCCCAAAGTTTTTCAATAAAAAGACACTAATCCACCTATGTTCCCTCCTTCACAAGTTAAGTTTTGAAATTAAAAATCATTACCCAATTCAAAATCACAAACTTTTGATTCATAAAGAACACAAACCCACTAATAGAGACTTCCCAATCATTGTTTAAAAAGTAATATTATCAGTAAACTGTTATACAACTGTCACGTTATCTCAGTAATACTATCAGTCTTATGTAAATTAATTGAGGGTGTTTTGGTCCATTAAAGTACCTACCAATTAACGACCACTATATATGAGAAGCTATGACCCAACAGAATTTCGAACTCAGAGAATTCAAAACCACCTCAACAATGGCGGATTTAGAGAACCCAGATGTGATGCCAAAGCTCATAGCATTTCTGTCTTCTCTTCTCCAAAGAGTGGCGGAGTCCAACGATCTCAACCCTCGGCTCCAACCGCAGAAAATCTCAGTCTTCCATGGCCTCACTCGCCCTAACATCTCCATCCAAAGCTACCTGGAGAGAATTTTCAAGTACGCCAATTGCAGCCCCTCTTGCTTCGTTGTGGCATACGTTTATCTCGATCGCTTTGCTCAAAGGCAAGCTGCTTTGCCTATCAATTCCTTCAACGTTCATCGTCTGCTAATTACAAGTGTCATGGTGGCTGCAAAATTCATGGATGATATGTAAGTTTTCAAGTTATTGTTTTGATTTTCCATGACCTTTTTCTAGATAAATTTTCTATCTTTTTCTAGAAATTAAGATTGTGTTTCAAATTTCTGTGGAATCATAATTAATCTGATAATATCTATAATAATCTTTGTAATAGAATTAATGTTTGCGTGTGGGAATATATACGGCCATGTGAAAACCTGGTTCTCTTACAGATTGCCAACCAAGATGCATATGATTTCAGCAATTTTACAAATAACTTTGAAGTCAATGAAGATTATAAAAAGATTGCCTTTTGTCACTTCATTTGAATGGCCTTTGTTGGAACTAGTGGCTCATATTAGAAGATCAATGGTTGGCCAAGTAGACGGGGCGGAGTGAACGGAGCAAAGCAAAATTCACGGAGGGGGTATTTTGGAGATTTTCAAAATACAGTCGTACAATTAGGGTTTTCTTATATATATGCTATGACATAACTCTAAATCATTAATATCAAAAATATAACTGTACTCTCTGTGACAATGTAGACATATTGCCGAATCACGTTAAATTTGTGTCTCGACTTTTTTATAATCTCTCTTTAATTCCATATTAGTCATCATTGTTGTTTACGATAACAACAGCCTTACATAATTTGATAGGCATAGATGAAATGAAAGTTTGATATCATGTTAAATCACGAGTTATCTCAAAAGTTTAAACTGATCGATGACAATAGTAGATGAAAATAAATATGGTAAATTCTTTTTGGTAATTATGTATCTAAATATTAAATTATTGTTTATGCTGTGAAATTCTTCAGGTTCTACAACAATGCTTACTATGCAAAAGTAGGAGGAATCAGCACAACAGAAATGAAGTTTCTTGAAGTGGACTTCCTATTTGGCTTGGGCTTCCGATTAAATGTGACACCCACCACCTTCCACACCTACTGCTCCTACCTCCAAAGAGAGATTATTCTGCAGCAACCTCCTGTTATTGTAGCAGAACCTTCTCTAAATTTAGGGAGATCACTAAAAGCCCACTTGTGCTTCAATGAGGATGAACCCTCCTCCCATCAGAAGCAACAACTAGCTATTTAACCTCTAATTCATGCACATGATCTCTAAATGTAGTTTAGACATAGAGGTAGTTTCCTTTTTCTCTATATTTTGGGTTGGCCAAACGAGCACTTGACTTTTGTGTACTAAGCCGATCGAATCCAAATCTCCAGCACTTTACTGTCTAGATTGTAACAAATGTAAGAAAGTTTTTATAAGAATCAATCACCCGTTCAAACAGATCTTGGACAATCCACTCACTAGTTGGAGCAAGTAGGTTGTATCATATAGACTCTTATATTTGTTACGGAAATTACTAACAGTTCGGACCGCAAAATCGTTGGAATATGTATTCTTGTTTTTATTCTCATTTTACCTTTTGGGTGCTTCGGATTTGAAGTTATTTGCTATGTACAGATGGGAGTTTCCGCTTTACAGACTGGCTATCAATTTCTAAATTGTTAAATCTGTGGCTCATACTTGCTCTTATCCACTATTGGGTTCTCCAGCTTCTTGGATTGCCTTATGTGTTGAGGTGGCAAAAGAATTAAGGTAAAGGGCAGTCTGGTAATTTGGGTAAATGGCAGTTTGGTAATTTTGGTAGCTTTCAAAAGAATCAAAAGAATTAGGGTACACGAGCGACTGAGCGAGTACACGAGTACAAATTGTTGGGGTTGTTTTCGGTAGGAATGACAGTTTCTTCTATTTAACAGTTGTACAGATTCTATAAAGGGAACAGACAACATGTGCAATCATGGGCAACTAGTTGGGTGAAGAGAGAGAGAGAGAGTGCAAGTGCATGGCAGCAGAAAAATGCTGGCAATGTTTTTTTTTTTTTGTTTTGAACAAATAATCTAAAATATAAAACCTTTTTTTTATATATATAAATGTGTCTATTCTTGAGAAAGTAGATTTTAACTTTTATTGTATTAAGCTCTAACTTATTATTTAAAATATTAAATAATTTTCCTAAAAAAAGTTAGGATAATTATATGACCACTCTAAATAGAGAAAAAGTAAGTGCACCGTCGTACTAATCTAGTAGGGCTGTTTGCCTATATATATAAAAAGTGGTTATTAGTTTTAATAACCTTTAACCGCCGGTTATAAAAGAACTGTTAACCACTTAAGCAGAATTATTAAAATTCAATATTTATTGCGGTTAGCGATTTTAGCCAACAAATTCTAACCGCAACTATTTGTACACCCCATAAGAAAGTAGTAAGAGTAGCTTCTTTTGCCTAGTGGCCCAACTCACCACAAACACCCAAAATTCTTTCCTTCTTCGCCGTTGTGGGCTTGGATTGAGGGTTTGATTTTGGTTGGGTTGCTTGGATATGGTGTTCAACAAAAGAATAAATTAAAAAAAGTAATATTTAAATAAAATAGATAGTAGAATAGATAATATGTTTGAGCACATATAAAAAAAGGTAGTAGTTCAAATAGAAATTTATACTTTTTCACTAAGTATTTTAGCTACTATTGTTGATGATGCTCTTAGAGCATTCACATTGAGTTGGCTATTTTGTTGAGCCATGTAACTAAAAACACTCCCAATCTTGCTAGCTACAAATGGTCAAGCCATTGTTGAGCAGCAACACTCTTCAAATTGGACAGCTACAAATAGTCAAACTATTGTTGAGCAGCTACCGTACGTGCTCAGCAAATATGCACTGACTTCCGACTACTTTTTATTGAATAATAAAACACTACACTACAACGCCTTTTACAAGGCCGCCAAACCTAAACATCATTGGACTTAGAAGTTAGAACCCTAAAACAGAGTTCCACTTAACTTAACAGACAAGTAAATAAAACACACGGGATAACACCAGACGTTTAACTCTTTAGTGTTGGTAGTAGAACTAGAACTGCATAATTAACGGGGCGATGCACCATGATTCTGTCACGCTTCAAAATTCAATAGTGATCTGTCCTGATCGAATTCAGCAGTAATTTTGAAAGATAATATATAGCCAAGGGGGGACCCATGTGCTAGGGTGGGGATGAATGTTCCCCCAAAATTTTTACTATTCTTTTCTAAAAAAATTACATATTTAATGAATTCGTCCTCCCAAAAATGATATATTTATCCCCCCAAAATTAATATATTATGCGTTATTCCGTTTGTAATTTTTTTTCCTTAGCCATCTTCTTCACATCTCTCCTTTTTCCTTGCATTTATTTATTTATTTTGTGTATTTTTAGTGCAAAAATGTGGAATATGATGAAAATATCTGTTTTTATTTTATTTTTTGAGTGATTATTTAGCAGTCATTTGAGTTTACAATATTTAGTTATTTCCAATTTTCTTAACTCTATAGATCGTGTGTTAGTTTATTTTGTTAATTTTTTATACTATTATGTGTTTATGATGCTATGAGATTAAATTTAATATTTCTATATTTTTATTTTATACAAACACGCACAAACACACATATAGAGAAATTAGATATATTTATATAACTCAATGTTCACAACTTATCAAAAACCAAAAAAAAAAAAACAAAAAAAGCAAAAAAATTTGTCCCAGCATAAATTCTGGTTCCGCCTTAATATAAAGCATCAATTCTTCTCGATCACTTTATTTTTACACTTTTTAAAAAGATGACACATTATGACAAGAATAGATGCAGAAAATGCAAAGGTGTTAGAAATCAACAGACATTTGTTTGACGCATAAATTGCCCTCCCGGCGATATGTCCGTCCTTGTCATCTTGCCAAGTCCCGCCGGGAGGGTTCACTGCGGCTTGAAACGTCACTGCTGCAATCAGTGGGGTGTCTCTTCCTTCTTCAAATTGGAAGAATCTAAGCCAGCTCTTTGGAGGTGGTGGGGGAGTTGTATGATCCATTTTTTCTTTTCTTTTCAATGGATGAATACCAAAGTTATTTTCAAGAGGTAGCTTAATTAGCCGGGATCACGCCTAATGAAGAAGAGGCCACTAGTTCGAATTCTTCTCCCCCCTCTTGTGCGGATATGTCAAAATAATAATAATAATAATAACTCATACCAAAGCTTATGCCAATGACTATATATAGAAATTAACAAAGGTTACCAACTATTCTTTGTGTTAATAAACTTTTTTCATAAGCTTATTTAATCAAAGTCTACACACGTACATGTAAGACGTGTTTTTAATAAGGTTTTGAGTGATGCTATCTATTACTCTTATTTCACCCATGTTGGTTTGGTAGTACATGTCCATCGGTCCTTGGATCAGCATTAATTAATTATATATATATATTAAATCAATGAAAATAGTTAGAGCTAGAGGGATAAGAATTTAGTAATTATTGACGTGTCAATTTGGTATCAGAGCCAATTTGATATTAGAGTTAACAAATGGTATCAGAGCCATAGTTACAGCTAGATGCATAAGAATTTAGTGGGAGATGAAATCGATGCTTCTACTAAATTATTCTCCATATATATATATAAAAGTTACTTATATATATAAAAGTTACTTTTATATAAATTGGTCCCGTAATTTCTGAATTTGTGGGTTTCTCAATTTAAGCATATTTTGTCATTTTACAATCATTTGTTCAATAATGTGACAGTACCCGAGCCAATTTTGTGGTGGTGTACGTGACGGGAGCTTGTGTATTTACTTCTGTTGGGCAATTTTTTTATTTCTTTTTTTGGTTTTGTGACGGAGAATTTCT
>NC_081541.1:42336270-42336531 GCF_901000735.1 Corylus avellana
GTATTTACTTCTATAGGGCAAATTTTTTTTTTTTTTTTTTTTAATTTTTTTTTTTCGGTTTTGTGACGGAAAATTTCTTCGTGACAGAGTCATTTCGTGTATTTATTTTTGTTGGGCAAATTTTGGACTTATGCAAAGCACTCTTAATTTACTACTTCAGCCAATCCCTTGAGGCCTTAAGGGACTGAAATTCTTGCTTTGCAATTAATGAATATGGCCTTCAAATCAATCCTATACACATACCATATATTCCCTTTGAAC
>NC_081541.1:42336551-42352900 GCF_901000735.1 Corylus avellana
ATGTCAAAATAATAATAATAATAATAATAACTCATACCAAAGCTTATGCCAATGACTATATATAGAAATTAACAAAGGTTACCAACTATTCTTTGTGTTAATAAACTTTTTTCATAAGCTTATTTAATCAAAGTCTACACACGTACATGTAAGACGTGTTTTTAATAAGGTTTTGAGTGATGCTATCTATTACTCTTATTTCACCCATGTTGGTTTGGTAGTACATGTCCATCGGTCCTTGGATCAGCATTAATTAATTTTATATATATATATATATATATATATATATTAAATCAATGAAAATAGTTAGAGCTAGAGGGATAAGAATTTAGTAATTATTGACGTGTCAATTTGGTATCAGAGCCAATTTGATATTAGAGTTAACAAATGGTATCAGAGCCATAGTTACAGCTAGATGCATAAGAATTTAGTGGGAGATGAAATCGATGCTTCTACTAAATTATTCTCCATATATATATATAAAAGTTACTTATATATATAAAAGTTACTTTTATATAAATTGGTCCCGTAATTTCTGAATTTGTGGGTTTCTCAATTTAAGCATATTTTGTCATTTTACAATCATTTGTTCAATAATGTGACAGTACCCGAGCCAATTTTGTGGTGGTGTATGTGATGGGAGCTTGTGTATATACTTCTATAGGGCAAATTTTTTTTTTTTTTTTTTTTAATTTTTTTTTTTCGGTTTTGTGACGGAAAATTTCTTCGTGACAGAGTCATTTCGTGTATTTATTTTTGTTGGGCAAATTTTGGACTTATGCAAAGCACTTCCTCCACACAGATTAAGTAAAATTTCAACCGACATAACTTCAAGAAGGGATTCAAACCTTCAACTTGATCAATGAAGATATATACCACTAAAATCAAGGCCTTAATTTACTACTTCAGCCAATCCCTTGAGGCCTTAAGGGACTGAAATTCTTGCTTTGCAATTAATGAATATGGCCTTCAAATCAATCCTATACACATACCATATATTCCCTTTGAACTCAAAATTTGCATATGTAATTATACTGTACGTGATTGTGCTATTCTTAGTCATCCTAAATAGGGAAAAAATAAATCACATCTCAAAAAGAGAAATTTCATCTCAATAATTTAGAGCTAGCTTTAATAAAAATATATACTTCATTCATAATTAATCACCACACTAGATCACCTTATATAAGGCTACCAACTTATTAGACATAAATAACATGATCAACAACGTTGGACTTGAACTCTGAAACATAAAACAACAAATAAAACACCTAAAGGATAAGGAAATAAAAGACACCTAACAACATTAGTCTTCATACTCCAACGGTATTTATCTTTTCAACATTTCTCAGTAGTTTCAGCTAATTCCTTGTTGGTTTCTCATGCTTAAAGCAACCTTTCTTGATCATCCAGGATAAGAAAAAGATCACTGCCCGTATTACAATCGGCAGAGCCGCAACAAGAGCGATAAGACGAAACTTGCCAGTTTCATATGGTGTAACGGAAAAGATTGCAGCTGCATAAGTCCCGGACATTGAGAAAGTGGCAACTAATAGTTCTAAGAAGAAAGGGTACCCAAAAGTAAGAGATAGTAAGAGATAGATTGAGGAGGAGAAGGCCAGGGTGTTACAAATCAAGAAAAAATGAAAGGCTACGGGTTGAGAAGAGTATATAGCCCGCCCCGCGTTGTGTCCGCCTACATCATCTTGCCAAACTCCTCCGGGAGGAGCGACTCCGGCTTGAAAGGTCACTGCAGCAATCAAAGCAACTGCCACCAACATAACGTTTCGGATTTCATTAGGAAGCTCCTTATGTTGAAGACAAGGCGGGTGGGTTGGGATAATAAAGTTTTTTAGGAAGGTAGTCAATTTGCTATCCTTCGTAGCACCAGAGTTGTCAGGTGGATTAGCCATTTTAATAAGGAGGCTTTTTCCTCAAAAGGTTTTGAGTAGAGGATGAGAAAGTGTGTTGTAATTAGACCCTCTTGTAGCAAGAGCCAAATATATAGTAGAAGATTCAATATGATCAGTCAATTTAAGGTTCAATAATTCATGAAGTTACTGATATATATATATATCACTTTTCCATAGAGCTTTTGCCTTGATCTAGCATTTTTGGGTGACTACTTTATAGGGTTTTTGGTTAATACCTTTTGTGGTGACTGGCCAACTTATGATGCTTTTAGACTATTATATGTATTTGAGATTGTGACTACAAGAATTTTAGTCTTTAGCAATGTCATTATCAAAGATGACATTTTCTGGTTGTCGCTAATAACCAAATAAATATAAGCATTGGTGAATAGAAAAAAAATATATATATATAAGCATTGGTATTTTTTGGTCATCATTGATAATGTGAAATTTTTTATTTTACCGATGACAACATTGTAAAATACTTTTTTCGCATGCAGGATTCGGGAGAATTTGACTACTATATATTGTCGTCGCTAAAGAAAAATATTAGTGACAAGATAGATTTTATCGCTGCTATATATTATGTAAATTGAAAGAAAACATAAAACACATACCAATTAACGACTGAGAATTATATATCAACGACAACAAATCGTGTCGTCATTGAGAGAGTAAGAAATTCGTTCTCTATTTTTGTTGCAAAAATGGAAATAAGCTCAGTTTTCACATTATGACAGAAACAACTAACAAGCTCCAAGTTACGCTGCACAACACTAAAACTAATTGATCGAGAAGTAATAACAACGGGTAATTAAGGTTACGCCTTCTTAAATTGAAGAGAAAAGTCATTTTGTTTTACACCATCATTTAATTGGGAGAGAAAAATCAATCTTCATTTTTTTTTTTTACGCAAGTCAGGCTCTAAAAGAGTTTACACTATCGATTGAATGAATGAAAGAAAGAAAGAAAAAGAAGTGGGCATGAGATAAAAACGTGCTTTTCACTTTTGTATGAGCCATTTTGAAAACTCAACGTACAAAATACATGCATGTAGATTGTAGGGCCATAGCTTCTTGAAAGGGCATACAAATTTTTATTTTTTATTTTTTATTTTTGTGCCCCTTTAGGCCTTTAAATGCTCCACCACTGGAAAGAGAGAAGAAAGACACAAGAGAAGAGAGAAATTAAGAGCTATATCTTATATATTAAAATATATTAATATGTATTATAATAATTTTTTTTTTTTTATAAAGAGGCTATGAATGATTCAAAAGTAATTGAGGCGGAGAATAAAATCTAATATAAAAAGTATTTTCTAAATGTTCATGTTCGCATGCTGTTTTTTTATAACAGTTCAAATAATGAAAACTCTCATGTAGCAAAGTCGAGAGATAAGGCCGCTACCAGAAGTAGTAAGACTTAGGGAGGAATCTATTTGGCAACGAGATTGATGTGAAAAAAAAAATGAGAATATTTAGTATGAGAAAAAAAAAATTAAAAAAAAAAAGAGAGAGTTTTTTATTTAAATAATAGTAAAAAGTTATTAAAATGATTTAAAAAATAAAAATATTGGCAATTAAATTTTTTAAATAAATAGTAAGAAGCTTTTCGCAAAAGGTGCCAATAAAACTACATACCCCTTATTAATTTGTAAAAGTGAAATGATTTTTGCTTCTTGCTTTTGTTAGGGGATAAAAATTAGCTTTTCAAGGAATATCATTTCTTGTGGATGAATCAGCTATATAACGCCACCAATATAACGCCTCGCATGTCATTTGGAAGCACCTTCTCTAGAGGAAAAGGCAGGCTGATTGGGATAATAAAGTTTAATTTAAAAGGAAGCTACTCCATGTGGATCGCTCAGTATTAGATTTTTTTTGTGAATTATTATTAGCCATTTCTCACAATCCACAAGCAAGCTAGAATTGGGAGGCTTTTTCTTCCAAAAGTTTTGTGCAGATAATGGGAAAGCCCTGTTACTTTTAACTTCTTGTGTGTCTATATATATATATATATATATATATATATGTGCGTGTGTGATGATAATGTTGGGTTAACGTTGGTGATCATGTCATGCGATGAGATGGCTCTTCGGTCATGAATAATCCATTAAAGACTTGGAATAGATGCATGGCCAAGGTGTGCATATATGGACCAAAAATGTCAACATTTGGCATAACACAGACCACTATACATGATTGTTAAGGTGGGGCAGCTTTCGATTGAAACAAATAAAATAAAAATGAAAAAGGACATCAACAACAAAATTCCCCTTTTCAAGATTCCTTACTAAGCCACTTCTGATCCTCAAGTTCAGGCATTACTTGGACTTGATTGGTGTTTGTCGTTTGTAATTACCCTTAGGGGTGTTGGAGGAGACGTCTTGAGGAGATTTGTTTTGAAAACTTGATGAAATTCAAGTCAAGGTAGAGATTTGTCAGATTATGTGACTTGAATTTATTCATCAACCTTACCATGGGCCCCAAAGCATTATGGCATCCCATACCTTTTGACTTGTTTTTCTCTCACACACACGTCCATTTTGCTTCTCCATTCATTGAGCTTCTTCTAGAGGCTTTGTGAAAAGGCCTTGTTGTTTTATTATTGAAGCCATTCGGTCATCAAGAGGAGAGAGGCAGCAACTTTAGCAAAAAAAAATAGAGAGAAAGAAGAAATAGCTTAAGTTGCCGAGAGAGAGAGAGTTGTGTTGCTGTAGAGAAAAAGATATACACCATTTTTCTTCATTTTGATCTCACTTTTGGAGTGCTGAAAAGTTTTGAGAATCTTAGAGAATATTTTTCTCTTTTGTATCTAATTCTCTTTTGAGTGAGATTGGGTGTATTGGAACTTTTGGGTTTGAGTGGTTTTGTTTGTACTACTCTTTGTACTCCACTTTTTGTTAGTGAATTTCTCCTGGATCGTCTTCGCCAGTGGATGTAGGCTTGTTAAGCCGAACCACTTAAATCTTGGTGTCTTGTGTGGTTGTGTTAATTTTTCTATTATGTACTTTTATACTTCTTTGGTGATCTTGGATTTGCATTTGTCACAACAATTCCTTTCTCCTCCTCCATACCAATCGCACCTTTAGTGCGGGTTTGCTCTTGCCCTAAAGGACGAGCTAGTTCATTTTCTTTTGAGTTGTTGTATTGGGTGTGTCCTCAGAGCATTCATCAACATAAATGCTAAAATAGTCATTACGGTTAGAGATGCTCTAAGAACATCAAAATATACGTAGTTCAAAAATTTATTAGCCAAAGATAAAGTATAAAAAATATAGATAAAACCATTTAAAACGTAGCTTCAATACATACAAATCCCACTTTAAACAAAAAAAAGAAAAAGAAAAAAAAGAAGAAGAAGCAATTCCTCTTGTTTTTCGTGCGGGTCATCAAACGAAGGGCTTTGCTCACTTATTTGTTGTCTTTATTAGGTGAGGAAGTTGGCTACTACACTTCTTTCTTTTACAATGGCCCCCCACAAGTGACTTATGGAAATCATGTCACACACGTCAAAATTTTCCCCTTAAATTCTGTTGAAGCAATTTTCCGAATGATGACGTGGAAAGGGGTCAGTACAATAGTTGATGACCGAACGTTGAGCTGAAAATAAGAGATAAGAAAAAGGGATCAAGGCTGCCGGCGTTGTCCTGCCAGAGGAAGCTCCGATGCCTAAGTTAGTTACAGTGTTTAAGGGAAAAATGAACTTGAAGATTATAGATCAGAGAAAAGATAAGCAAAGTATTCAGCTTCAGAGGGTGAAAAGAAGTTACCGAAATAATGAGAGGGGACCCCCCTTTTATAGGCATCGAATTGTTCATGTTCATCTAACACTGTGGACTTACCGAGTATCCATGTGTTGACAATATACTAAAACAAGATATTTATTCTTAACATTCTAATATTCCTGAGAGTAATACTCGGTACCTGCCTCAAGCTCGGTTGACCGAGCTTGATAGCTGAGTATCAATAACACAACCAAATAAAGCTGCCTTGCCGAACATGAGTTTGTTTTAAACAGTGAAAATGACCGAGTATGAAGAATGGGCCGGTACATCAAAACTGGGCCCAAGTAAGCCGAAATTTGACCCAACAGTTACCCCCCAATTTCCTTTTTCTTTCCAACAGAACAAGGAAATTATATGTAGGAAACCGAACACAGGTCAGTTTCTATAAGCTCGGTTTTGTTGTTCGGTAAAACGATGCGAGTTGGCTCTTAAATTCCAAATTTTAAAATTTTGAATTTTCAAAAAATAAACTGAAGCGTTTGAGATATTTCACCTGCGCCTTTCGAGAACCACTTGTAGGCTTCTGGGTGGTTTTACGTTTCCCGTCATAGCCACGCGTCAGCTTCTGTACCGAGCGAGAAACGTAAAGGCGTCGCTTCCCACCTTTTGAGAACCACGTATAGGCTTCTGCACCGAGCGAAAAAAACGTAAAGTCGTTACTTCGCCGAACCCTAGGTCCTAGGGTATTAAATGCGTCGCTCGGCTTTCCCCTTTCTCAGATCTTTATAAAACCCTCCTCCTTCTTCGTTAAAAAACCCTACTGTCGTCTCGCAGAAGCCATTGTTGCTCTTAGAATTTCCATCGACCTTCTTCTTTTCTTCTTAACTTGATTTCTCTCTTGTTACCAAACTTTTCTGCCAAATATTTCTTTCCAAAAGCTGTGTTTTCCAGAATTTCGGCTGAGTTTGTCCCTCTTGTTTTGGGCATTTCATCTCCCTAAACCGTTCTGTCTTCAAGAAATTTCATCTTCTTTCTTCTCTCAACACTTTACTTCTCTGAAAATGAGTCTCGAGGCTGAAGAAGTTCCCATGGAACTGGGCGAATCACACCCGGTTACATGGCGGGCAAAGATCTTTGAACATGATGAGCCGAAAATACGTGAAGAATGGCAAATCCCAGACTCGGTTCAACTACGCTTCGACACCGACCGTGTTGGGGCAATAGCGGATGCCAATAGCAATGAAATTTGCGTATATCTAGAGATGTTCCGAGCAGGGCTGAGGCTTCCTTTCCCCAGAGTAGTTCGGGAACTGTTGAGCTACATTCGGATAGCTCCCCACCAACTAGCACCGAATGGCTGGAGGTTGTTCTTTGCCAGCATGAGCGCTTGGCCAAGCATACTCGGGGAAGACCACCCCCTGACAGTGCCGGAGTTCCACAAGGTTCATAAACTTACCAGATGCGCCAGAACCAAGTTTCTGTTTACCTTCCAAACCCGGAAGAAGAATAAACTTCTTACCTTCCGATCTACTTATATGAGTAATAAAGGATGGGAGGAAGAATTCTTCTTTATCCAAGGTGATTGGGAATTTTCACCTGTTGAAGTTATAAGGGACCCAAGTGTTCCTCGGGAGATTACTGCTCCGTCGATCAAAGGTATGAATCGAGCTTAGTTTTACTCATTTTTTTTTTCGGCGAAACAATTCTAGAACTTGCTTCCAGGTCAACAAGAACCAAACCTGACCGACAGTAAAGAGCAGCATGTCGGTAAGATACTTCGGCATGCCGAGCGTAGTCCACTAGAAATGGATTACGATGCGGTCATGACCGAGGAGAACAAAGCTCGGTACTTGTGGACCCCGGCACCTCCAAGGTTGGTAGAAGCTGTAGAAGCTCCTCCGCCGAGAGCCCCAGTGGCCGAGGTGCCGAGAAGACCAACTGCTAAAGTATCGAGGAAGTAGACTGTGAAGACCACCGAGCCTTCCAAAGGTAAAGTCAATAGGAAAGCCGAAGGTGTTCCTCTAAAAAAACATTCGGTGAAGCTACCGACTAGCGCACGAGTCTCAGTGACTACTGCCGGTGATCCTAAAGACCTTCACATTCCCTCTTCAAAAGAGAGTAGGAAACGGATAAAGACCCCGGCAGGGAGAATCAAGAGGAAAACAAAGGCTGCCGAGGATAGCTCGTAGACAGCTGAACTTGCGACCGAACCCACACCAGGAGGAGTGACGGGACACTCAGCTTCTGCATCTAAAGAAATGAGAAGCGGAGGTGCATCTGATTCGCAAAACCTTGAGTCTGTAACAATCACTCCACATATTAGGGCATACTCCAATGTCCTCGGAGGGGTCAGGGGAGTTCCTGAATAGACAGGAAAAATTGGCTCAAGATGATCTTCCTTCACAACAAACTCCTCCAACTTCTTCTCGCGCGCCTGCTAAAGCTGAAGCTTTACTTTCTGAGACTCCGGAAGTAACTCCTCCCTCAGTCTTTGCTCATCCCACAACTCCAGCCGAGGTCGTGCAAATAAGTTCTTCCGAACATCTTGAGGTTGACCAAACCGAGCCTTTGGCTGACAAGGTTGCATATAGCCAACCTATCATCGAAGAATTGGCAGCTTCGGGTCCCTCGGTTTTCGGGGTTGCTGACCGAGCACCAATTTCTATTGGATCAACAGTCGCTGAGCAAGCTTTTGCCGAAGGGCTGGTTGAAGTGTCCACAGATGATGAGCAGATGGACGCAGCATTCGCTGCAGCTACTGGCGGAACTGCTGAAGAAGAGGTCGGCTTCAAGTTCCCAGTTAGCGGCGAACTCCCACATTTTGGGGAGTCGTCCCATCCAACGGAAAGTGGGCTGCCGACCATGTCAATGGAGGGTCCTTCCGAGCTTCCAAAGTTCGTCTTTAAGGAGAATCCTGCCTGGTCGTGGCGGGCATCGGGCTCCTCTGCAGAACGCGCACCTGACTCGATTCATTGGTCGTTCGGGGAGCCCCTCACTCGGCTAAGTGACAAATGGCTGGCCAACCCTTTCGTTCTCCTATCTGGTGCAATCCCGGGCAACAGCCCGTTGGAAGTCAATACTCAGCTCCCGAAGGAAGTGATGGAGCACATGCTATACCATCAGCTTGAGGTAACCATATTCCCGTACACTTGATTTCTGATGGTAGTATTTTTGTTCTAATAAATTTCTTTCCATTTGTAGGGTTCGATGAACAGCATGAACTATTACCTTCACTATAGAAAATTTGCTGAGAATCAAGCTCGGGAAGCTGAGAGTACAAAAAAGAAACTTGAAGAGGCCGAAGCCGAGATCCAGCGTCTAGAAGCTCAAAGCATTGGGGCTATCACACGGTCTCAAGAGTTGGAGTCCAGGCTTGCTGTTGAGAGGGAAAAATCTTGACGAACTCTCGGCTTTGGAGCCCGAAGGCACCTAGAGGAAACTTGAGGAGGTCGAGCGAAAAGTGGCCGACCTGGAGGCTCAGTGTTCTTAGAACCACTCTAGGATTCGAAAGCAGGAAGTCCAGGGGATTGCTGAGAGATCCCGAATTAGGTAGCTGCTACTCGACATCGTGGCCTTGGGGAACAAGGTCAACTCTTATAAAAAGAAACGAGCTGAGGCCGCGTTTCAACATCGTGCTGCCGAGGGTCGGGCTAGACGACTTTCTGAAGAGCTGGAAGCAGCTCAGAAAGAATCGGCCTTTCAAAACTCCAGAGTCGAGGTGGCCAAAGAGAGAGTGATGGCCATCGAAGGGCAGCTTCTGGCTTTGGAGAAAAAACGGAAGTCAGAAAAGAAGAAGGCCAAAACTGCTGCTAAGAGGGCTGAGGGCCTTAAAGGGAAATTCCTGCGAGCGAAGGAACAAGTGTTCAAATATAAGAACAAAGCCTAGGATTTCTACAAGCAGCTCTCCTTCACTTCCTAGGCCCGAGATTATGGTTGGGGCACGGGCTTCATCTCAGGTTTTGAAACTTTTCGAAGATGGTCAAGGAATCCTCCCGAAGGTATCGACCTCAACACAATAAAACCTGAAGATGTTCCTCCCACCGAAGAAGACATTTCAAAAATCTCCATACTCGGCAAAGAGCAAATGCCTGACTGCAAAGGCATCACAATTTTCGGTTTTGACCCGTTTACTCGGCGTCAAGTTGGAGAGTCTTTTACTGCGGCCGAGCGTGCCGATGCTCAGGATAACTCGGAGAAGTCGGTGGCTGCATCTGACGATGACTGGGATTGCGCCTCTTCGTAAGTCTCCTAATTGTAAATACCGAGAGAACATCTCTCTTTTTGTATCTAATTTATACAAACTTTGTAAATGAAAGAAATTTTTCGTAATGAGAAAATCTCGTGTTCGGTCCATACTTGTACATTAATATTCGCAAATATAACATACTATGTATACCCCCCCGATTCCCACAGTTTATAAATGTAATTTATACTGATGGGAATCTTAACGAGGCATAAAAGATTTTGAACCGAGTGTAAAATTTGAATTAATATCACAACATGCTGTATGTTTAACCGAAGATGCACTGTTTGTGAGCAAATTATGTTTAAACCAGATAAGTGTATGTCTGCTTAAGGGAAATGCTCGGTATGTGTATGCTTGTTTGAGGAATATGCTCGGTATGAAGGCTTAATACTCGGTGGATTTTGTAGTTGTAGGGATACATGAACTTCATCATCGGGAAAGTGCCTTAGTGAAGTTTACCGAAATACGTTCAGGAACTTCTCTGGCTATATTTCTCCGTTGAGGAACCTTTGAATAAAGGTTAAGTTCGGAAAGCGCTTTGTTCAGCTATATTTCTGAGCTCTTCCTTGGGAGAGCGCCCTAGCGACGTATCGCCGAGTTACGCTCGGGAAAGTCTCAGGCTATATCTCGCCAAAGGGTTGGAAAGTGTTATAAATACTTTCCAAAGGATGATCCTCGGAAAAGCGCTTAGTGCAGTTATATCTTCCGAAGCGTTGGAATCGCAAGTTTGTTAGTTATTGAGATCAGTATACTTAAAACATTCTTCTTACTCGGGAAAGCGCTTTAGCGAAATTGGACCGAGGGATACTCGGTGATTTCTCCAGCTATGTTTCACCGAGCTTAAATCTTTTTTAATAAAAGATTTGTGTTTGATTTAATGAAAATGCCTTGGAAAGAACAAATCGAGTGATGCTCGATAATTCTAGGGCAGTTTTTCATCAAATGCGTGGTTTGCCATATACTTAAGATTTCTGTATGATTATAATCTCAGAGGACCCTTCATTGATATATCTCGATCAACTATAAAAAGAATATAACAAAAGTGATGCTCTGAGAATTATAATTTTTATACAAAATACTTCTTAAGATGTTCGGCATTCCATGGTCGTTGGAGTCGTTTTCCTTCGGAGTTTGCAAGGTGGTAAGCTCCCGCTTTGCCACATTTGATCACCTGGTATGGTCCTTCCCAATTTGGTGCGAGCTTTTCCTCAGTTGCATCCTTGGTCGCCAAGGTGACTTTTTTCAAAACCAAATCTCCGACTTGGAAACTTCGACGCTTCACTCGTCGATTGAAATACCAAGCTACCCTCTGCTGATATGCTGCCATTGTAACCTGGGCCTGATCTTGTTTTTCTTGCAGCAATTCTAAATGTAACTTTAGACTTTGGTCGTTGAAATTAGGGTTGAATGTGTCCACTCGAAAACTTCCTGATCCGACCTCGGCAGGGATGACAGCCTCGGTTCCGTAGGCTAAGGCAAAAGGAGTCTCCTCGGTTGGAGTCCTTCTGGTTGTGTGGTATGCCCATAAAACTTCGGGAAGATTTTCTGACCATTCTCCCTTATGCTGGCTGAGCTTCTTCTTTAGAATCTTGAATATGGTTTTGTTCATTGCTTCTACCTGTCCATTTGCTTGAGGATGTCCCGGAGATGAGAAATATTTCCGAACATGAAGTCCGGAACACCAACTCCGAAAGGACTCACAGTCAAACTGCTTACCATTGTCAATGACAAAGGCATGAGGAATCCCATATCGACAAATAACATTTCTCCAAAGAAATTTCTCGATGTTCTTAGCGGTAATATTCGCCAGAGCTTCAGCTTCTGCCCATTTGGTGAAGTAGTCCACAACGACCACAACGAACCGAACTCCTCCTTTCCCTGTAGGTAATGGCCCTACAATATCCACCCCTCATTGCGAAAATGGCCATGGTGACGAAACCGAGCTTAGTTCTTCTGGGGGTTGTTTGATAACATTGGCGAAGCGCTGACAGCTATCACAAGTCTTGACCATATTTATGGAGTCCTGGTTCATGCTCGGCCAAAAGAATCCTGCTCTTACTACTTTATGAGCCAAGATGCGGGGTCCCGAGTGACTGCCACAGATTCCTTCATGAATCTCTCGAAGAACATAATCACCTTCTTGCTTTGAGACACATTTAAGAAGCGATAACATAAAACTTCGTTTGAAAAGAACTCCATTGACTAGTGCAAACCGAGCAGCTTTTCGCTTTAATTGCACAGCCTTTCTCTTTTCACTCTGCAGAATTCCTCTTTCAAGATAACTAACAATTTCTTCAGCCCAAGCAGGCACAACTTCAATAGTTAGAATAAAAACCTTCTCGGCAATGGAAGGTTGTTGCTGAACTTGTATTATCTGATCAGATTCTCCCACTTCACACTCGGTTGAAGAGCCCAAACGGGCGAGATGATCGGCCTTCTCGTTTTCTTCCCTTAGGATTTTAACAATGCAAAACTTCTTGAAAGACTTCTGCATACCTTGAATTTTGGACAAGTAGAGTTTCATTTTGGTGCCTTTAGCCTCAAACTCGCCGCGAATATGGCCGACTATAACTTGTGAATCACTCCGGACTTCCACCAATTCTGCCTCTAGCTCTTGAGCTAAACCGAGGCCAGCTATTACAGCTTCATACTCGGCTTCGTTGTTGGTGGTTTTGAATTCTAACCTTAATGAGCTCTTCAACTCTCTTCCATCCGGCGTAATTATTACGACCCTGGCTCCGCCGTTTCTTTTGGTAGACGAACCATCCACGTAAATTACCCATGTGCTCTCTTTCGGCCAATCTTCCTGGTCCTGAATGTTAGTGAATTCTACCACAAAGTCTGCTAAGGCTTGACCTTTGACAGCATTACGTGGGACAAAGTGAATGTCGAATTCACTAATTTCAATTGCCCAGTTGACCAGCCGACCAGACAAATCCAGCTTCCGAAGTACTTTCTTTAACGGATACTCGGTCAGGACATTGATTGTATGAGCTTGGAAGTACGGTCGGAGCTTTCCGGAGGCAATTACTAAGGTGAAAGCGAGTTTCTCCATCTGTACGTATCTTTCCCCGGCTCCATGCAGCGCTCGGCTGATGAAGTAGACTGGCTTTTGAACTCCTTCTTCCTCCCGGATCAGGGCTGCACTGACAGCAGTTGGTGATACTGCCAAGTATAGATACAATGTTTCACCAGGAACAGTTCGGCTGAGGAGAGGTGGACTAACCAGATACCTTTTAAGCTGTTTGAACGCCTATTCGCACTCTTCAGACCATTCGAAAGCCTTGCGTAAAATCTTAAAAAATGGAAGGCACTTATCTGTTGACCGAGAGATGAACCTATTCAAGGCTGCGATTCTTCCTGTCAACTGCTGTACCTGCTTCACATTCTTCGGAGATTGCATATCCAATACCGCCTGGATCTTCTCTAGATTAGCCTCAATCCCTCGGCTAGACACCATATAACCGAGGAACTTCCCAGATGAAACTCTGAATGCACACTTTGTAGGGTTCAACTTCATCTTAAAACGTTTCAATGTTTTGAACACCTCCTGCAAGTCGGTAACATGGTCCATCTGCAGCTTGCTTTTGACCAGCATGTCATCAACATAAACTTCTATATTCTTACCAATCTGTTCTTGAAACATCCGGTTTGCTAGCCTTTGGTAAGTTGCACCGGCATTCTTCAGACCGAATGGCATAACCTTGTAGCAATACAAGCCTCGGTCAGTAATGAAGGCTGTCTTCTCTTGATTAGATGGATGCATGAAAATCTGATTATAGCATGAAAATCTGATTATAGCCTGAAAAGGCATCCATGAAGCTCAGCAACTCATACCCTGCTGTTGCATCAACTAAGGAGCTAATATGGGGTAATGGAAAGCTGTCCTTCGGGCAAGCTTTGTTGAGATCAGTAAAATCTACGCACATCCTCCACTTCCCAGAGGACTTCTTAACCATTACTACGTTGGACAGCCAATCAGGGTAATGTGCCTCTTCGATGAACTGCGCCTTCAGTAGTTTGCCCACTTCCTCGGCTATCGCCATGTTTCTATCGGGGGCAAACTTCCTTCGCTTCTGCTTTACTGGTTTGACCTTTGGATCAATGTTCAAGTGATGAACAATATCCTTGGGGTCAATTCCTGGCACGTCTTCAGGAGACCATGCAAAAACTTCAAGGTTCTGCTGGAGAAACCGAACAAGGGCTTCTTTAATTCCAGGAGCTAGCTGCGAACCAATCTTGACCAACCTTTCCTTCAGCTATAGGTATATCAATCAATGGCTCGGCTGGCTCCTTCCTCAACTACATCTTCCGCTCATCAGCCAAACTACCGATCGTTAATAGTGCTGACTCTGGGCACTTCTTCAAAGATGTATTGTAACACCTTCTAGCAACAACTTGGTCTCCCCTAACCTCTCCGACCCCTTCAATGGTCGAAAACTTCATTTTCAAGTGATAGGTTGAAGTGACCGCCCTCAGTTGATTCAAAGCCGGGCGACCTATGATCATATTGTAAGCCGATGGTCGGTCAATGACCAAAAAATTCACCATGATATTAGATTGTCTAGGAGCAGTCCCTGTTGTAACTGGAAGAGAAATCAACCCAATGGGTTGGACATGCTCACCTGCGAATCCTATCAATGGTGACAAGAATGGTTTCAACTTCTCTCGGCTAATGCCCAATTGTTGAACAACCGTCCAATAAACAATATCAGCTGAGCTTCCATTATCTACCAAGACTCGGTGAATGGCATGGTTAGCCACCGTCAGAATTATCACCAATGCATCATCATGTGGCATTGAGACTTCTTTCGCATCTTCCTCCGAAAATGTTAGAACACTCGGTTCCTTTTTCTGAATCTTGGAGGGTTTTTCTAGTGCGAAGATTTCTTCCATTCTAGTCTGTATGGATCTTCCCTTTTTTGACCGAAACCTTACAGATTTATGGGGGAGATAGCAAAAAGGGAAGATCCATAAATAACAACCATTGAAGCAGTTGGCAATCAACATTTCCAAATTGGTTTGGTAAAAGAATTTTTGTCAGCTAAAAAAAAGAGTTGATCCCTATTATAAATTGGAGTAGAAATTAAACAGTTCAACAAAGGAGCACGCACCACCAAACAGATCCGGCCCAAGGCATAAAACTAATGTTGGCCAACACTGTAAAACTAATTAATGTTGATATGTTTTTTAAGAAATTTAAATAATATAGGATATGTGTATACTAAATTTAACTTTAAATTCTGATAATAAAATAGATAATACTATGTGAAAGAAAACAAAATAAATTAGGAGTACATTAAGGATAAAACCTAAACGATTTATGATTTACAAGTACAGCCCATTCAGTTTACAACATTTTAAGGAACTTAAAATGCGATTAATATATACAAAACTGTGCCAAGCAAAAGTAAGCCAATTTGGTAAAAAAAACTTTAACGTTTTTATTCTAAAAAAATCTCAAAACTATATCTTGAAAAAGCTTAAAAATGAATTTACCATGCGCTTCGTCTAGGTTTCTCAAATGGATCTGAATCCCCTCCCATTGAAGGGGAAATTGGAGATTCTCTAATTGATCATCTTGGCCGTCCATTTTCATCCAACAGCCCACACCACACCACGTGTCCCACTCAAAAATAAATAATAAAATATTCATTAACTTTTAAAAAGAAAATTAAAATTAGAATTTTTTTTTATTTATTTTTAATATGGAATGACCGGCCACCCAAAATAAGCCAAGCCATCCCCAAGGGCCAGTTGGGGGTGGCTTCATGGCCCTAAGGGTGGCCAAAGCCACCACCATAGCTTAGCTTGGGTGGTCAGTCATCCCATATTTAAAAAAAAAATTATTTTACTTTTTTATTATTTTTAATTTTTTAAAAAAGTTAATTAATATTTTATTATTTATGTTTTGGTGGAACACGTGACATGTAGACTATTAGATGAAAATAAACCGCCAAGATGATCAATTAGAAAATCTTCAATTTCTCCTCTAATGGGAAGGAATCCGAATCCTTCTCAAATGGATGATTGATGATGATGTTGGATTGGTGATGTGATGTGATGAGATGGCTCTTGCGTCATCAATAATCCATTACAGACTTGAAATTGATGCATGGTCATGGTGGGGCAGCTTTTGAAAGGAAACAAATAAAATAAAATAAAAATGAAAAACTGTCATTAGATTTAAAATTAAATTTTATTGAATTTTTATTTATCTATAATTTTAAAAAATATATAATAAAAATAAAATAAAAATCTTCATTATAAGATTACCCAATGTTAAAATAATAAAATATATATAATAGTTTTTATATTGCCTCAACTATATATTGAAATTCATCTCTCCCTTCATGCATTTGCTTCGACATTAACAAGTGTTTTTTAAAAAGGATTTGGAGAAGAACCCGCAATACCCGCCCCGTTCCGCAATACCCGAACCCGCGCGGGTATTGCTGTCTTT
>NC_081541.1:42353564-42355348 GCF_901000735.1 Corylus avellana
TGTAGTAGTGTTGCAAATCATACTAGCTTGTTCACTTTCTGAATTGTTTGGAAAGGAGAATTAAGGAAAAATTATATATATATATATATATATATATATATAGAGGCAAACCTTGGTTGTTTCCAACCTGGATCGTTTCTGATCCAGTAGGAAATGTGTCAAATGCGGCAAGACATTCCTCCCAATCTAGTTGGAAATCTTACATTTCCAGTACTTTCTGTAGAGTTGAATGGACAATCGCAGCTACTAATAGGATGTACCGAAACCTTACAGATTTATGGGGGGAGATAGCAAAAAGGGAAGATCCATAAATAACAACCACTGAAGCAGTTGGCAATCAACATTTCCAAATTGGTTATGTAAAAGATTTTTTGTCAGCTAAAAAAAAGAGTTGATCCCTATTATAAATTGGAGTAGAAATTAAACAGTTCAACAAAGGAGCACGCACCACCAAACAGATCCGGCCCAAGGCATAAAACTAATGTTGGCCAACACTGTAAAACTAATTAATGATGATATGTTTTTTAAGAAATTTAAATAATATAGGATATGTGTATACTAAATTTAACTTTAAATTCTGATAATAAAATAGATAATACTATGCTGAAAGAAAACAAAATAAATTAGGAGTACATTAAGGATAAAACCTAAACGATTTATGATTTACAGGTACAGCCCATTCAGTTTACAACATTTTAAGGAACTTAAAATGCGATTAATATATACAAAACTGTGCCAAGCAAAAGTAAGCCAATTTGGTAAAAAAAACTTTAACGTTTTTATTCTAAAAAAATCTCAAAACTGTATCTTGAAAAAGCTTAAAAATGAATTTACCATGCGCTTCGTCTAGGTTTCTCAAATGGACCTGAATCCCCTCCCATTGAAGGGGAAATTGGAGATTCTCTAATTGATCATCTTGGCCGTCCATTTTCATCTAACAACCCACAACATAGCACGTGTCTCACTCAAAAATAAATAATAAAATATTCATTAACTTTTAAAAAGAAAATTAAAATTAAAATAATTTTTTTTAAAATATGAAATGGCCGGCCACCCAAAATGAGCCAAGCCACCCCCAAGGGCCGGTTGGGGGTGGCCGAAAGATAGGTTGGGGGTGGTCGAACCACACCCTTGAAGCCACCCCCATGGCCAGCCACCCCATATTTTTTTTAAGGGGAAAGTCCACATAACCCCCTCAAACTACCACTCAATTGACAATGTCCCCCCCAAACTTTCAATTGTGACAATGTCCCCCCCCAAACTACCAAAAATTGTCAATGTTCCCCCCAATGACAAAATTACCCTTAGTAAATTTTTTTTTTTTTTTAAAAAAAAAAAAACTAAAACTTCTAGAAAAAACCTAAAACTAACAAACAAAAAAAAAAAAAAAAATCCAAACGTTGGATTTTTTTTTTTAAATCAATTTTATAAGAAAAAATTTTTAAAAATTTCGATTTTTTTTATAAAAATTGAAAATTTCCATTTTATTTTTATTTTTATTTTTGTTTTATAATTTTATTTAAATAAAAATTTACGTTTAAAAAAATAATAAAATTTTCGTTTAATAAAATGAAATTTTTTGTTTTTTAAAACTAAATAAAAAATAGTTTTTTTAAAAAAATAAAAATTTCTGTTTTTTTTTAAAAAAATATTAAAATTTTTTGTTTAAAATATTTTTTTTTCTAAAAAATATTATTTTTAAATTAAAATTTTTCGTTTTTTTTTTTAATTTATAGGGGTATTTTTGTCTTATTGAGAAATCTATAGGGGTATTTTTGTCTTAT
>NC_081541.1:42355448-42359651 GCF_901000735.1 Corylus avellana
ATATATATAAAAGTTACTTTTATATAAATTGGTCCCGTCATTTCTGAATTTGTGGGTTTCTCGTTTTAAGCATATTTGTCATTTTGCAATCATTTGTTCAATAATGTGACAGTACCTGAGCTTGTCATTTTGTAATCATTTGTTCTATAATGTGAGGTGAATGTATGTGCCGTGAGTTAATTTTTTATTTTATTTTTTTTCTTTTTGTGATGAAGAATTTTTCGAGACAGAGTCACTCTGTGTATTTATTTTTATTGGGCAAATTTTAGACTAATGCAAAGGGCTCCCTCCACACAAATTAAGTAAGATTTCGATAAACATAACTTCGAGAAGGGATTTGAACCTTAAACTTGATCAATGGAGATATATACCACTAAGAATCTAAGATCAAGGCCTTAATTTATTACTTGAGCTAGCCAATCCCTTAAGGTTAAGGGACTGAAATTCTTGCTTAGCAATTAATGAATATGGCCTTCAAATCAATCCTATACATACACATACCATATATTCCCTTTGAACTTAAAATTTGCATATGTAATTATACTGTACGTGATTGTGCTATTCTTAGTCAACCTAAATAGGGAAAAAATAAATCACATCTCAAAAAGAGAAATTTCATCTCAATAATTTAGAGCTAGCTTTAATAAAAATGTATACTTCATTCATAATTAATCACCACACTAGATCACCTTATTTAAGGCTACCAACTTATTAGACATAAATATATAACATGATCAACAACGTTGGACTTGAACTCTGAAACATAAAACAACAAATAAAACACCTAAAGGATAAGGAAATAAAAGACACCTAACAACATTAGTCTTCATACTTCAACGGTATTAATTATCTTTTCAACATTTCTCAGTAGTTTCAGCTAATTCCTTGTTGGTTTTCTCATGCTTAAAGCAACCTTTCTTGATCATCCAGGACAAGGAACAGATCACCGGCCGTATTATGATCGACAGAGCCGCAACAAGAGCAATGAGACGAAACTTGACAGTTTCAGGTGTAACGGAAAAGATTGCAGCTGCATAAGTCCCGGACATTGAGAAAGTGGCAACTAATACTTCTAAGAAGAAAGGGTACCCAAAAGTAAGAGATAGTAAGAGATAGATGGAAGAGGAGAAGGCCAGGGTGTTACAAATCAAGAAAAAATGAAAGGCTACGGGTTGAGAAGAGTATATAGCCTGCCCCGCGTTGTGTCCGCCTGGATCGACTTTATCATCTTGCCAAACTCCGCCGGGAGGAGCGACTCCGGCTTGAAAGGTCACTGCAGCAATCAAAGCAACCGCCACCAACATAACGTTTCGGATTTCATTTGGAAGCTCCTCATGTTGAAGACAAGGCAGGTAGGTTGGGATAATAAGGTTTTTGAGGAAGGTAGTCAATTTGCTATCCTTCTTGGCACCAGAGTTGTCAGGTGGATTAGCCATTTTAATAAGGAGGCTTTTTCCTCAAAAGGTTTTGAGTAGAAGATGAGAAAGTGTGTTGTAATTAGACCCTCTTGTAGCAAGAGCCAAATATATAGTGAAGATTCAATGTGATCAGTCAATTTAAGGTTCAATAATTCATGAAGTTACTGATATATATATATATATATATATCACCTTTCCATAGAGCTTTTGCCTTGAGCTGCATTTTTGATGACTACTTTATAGGCTTTTTGGTTAATACCTTTTGTAGTGACCGGCCAACTTATGATGCTTTTAGACTATTATATGTATTTGAGATTGTGACTACAAGAATTTTAGTCTTTAGCAATGTCATTATCAAAGATGACATTTTCTGGTTGTCGCTAATTAATAACCAAATATAAGCATTGGTATTTTGTGGTCATCATGGATAATGCGAAATTTTTTATACTACCGATGACAACATTGTAAAATACTTTTTTCGTATGCAGGATTCGTAGGAATTTGACTACTATTATCCTTGCTAAAGAAAAACAAGATAGATTTTATCACTGCTAGCTATTATATAAATTGAAAGAAAACATAAAACACATACCAACGACTGAGAATTATATATCAACGACAACAAATCGTGTCGTCATTGAGAGACTAAGAAATTCGTTCTCTATTTGTGTTGCAAAAATGGAAATAAGTTCAGTTTTCAAATTATGACATAAACAACTAACAAGCTCCAAGTTACGCTGCACAACAAAAGAAGTTTCTAAAGCTAATTGATCGAGAAGTAATAACAACGGGTAATTAAGGTTATGCCTTCTTAAATTGAAGAGAAAAGTCATTTTGTTTTACACCATCATTTAATTGGGAGAGAAAAATCAATCTTCATTTTTTTTACGCAAGTCAGGCTCTAAAAGAGTTTACACTATCGATTGAATGAATGAAAGAAAGAAAGAAAAGAAGTGGGCATGAGATAAAAACGTGCTTTTCACTTTTGTATGAGCCATTTTGAAAACTCAACGTACAAAATACATGCATGTAGATTGTAGGGCCATAGCTTGTTGAAAGGGCATACAATTTTTTATTTTTGTGCCCCTTTAGGCCTTTAAATGCTCCACCACTAGAAAGAGAGAAGAAAGACACGAGAGAACAGAGAAATTAAGAGCTATATCTTATATATTAAAATATATTAATATGTTTTATAATAATTTTTATTTATAAAAAGGCTATGAATGATTAATAAGTAATTGAGACGGAGAATAAAATCTAATATAAAAAGTATTTTCTAAATGGTCATGTTCGCATGCTGTTTGTTTATAACAGTTCAAATAATGAAAACTCTCATGTTGCAAGTCGAGAGATAAGGCAGCTACCAGAAGTAGTAAGACTTAGAGAGGAGTCTATTTGGCACGAAAGTGATGTTGAAAAAAAAAAAAATGAGAATGTTTAGTATGAGAAAATGCAAAAAAAAAAAAAAAAAAGTTTTCTAGTGATTTTTTTATTTAAATAATAGTAAAAAGTTATTAAAATGATGTAAAAAATAAGAATGTTGACAATTAAATTTTTTAAATAAATAGTAAGAAGCTTTTCGCAAAAAGTGCCAATGAAACTACATACCCCTTATTAATTTGTAAAAGTGAAATGATTTTTGCTTCTTGCTTTTGTTAGGGGATAAAAATTAACTTTTCAAATAATATCATTTCTTGTGGATGTTTCTTGTGGATGAATCAGGTATATCGGGCTGTTTGGCATTTGACAATCATCGATGGAAGAGGAGCTGCAAAAAGTAATCAAGCAAAATCTCTCTCCCCCCTCTCTGTCTATATATATATATATATATAAAGATATGTATAGTTAGAATTAGGCAGAAAGATGAGTCACACCTTAAAAAAGAGAAGTCACACATCTCAATAGTTGATAGCTTTAATAAAAATACATGATTCATAATTAATGATCACTAATTTACATCACATTACATATAAGGCTACCACCTTATTGGAGAACCTGAGCTGAAATTATCAAGAAACAATACATATATAATAGTGAAATACACCAGTGGAAAAAACAGGTACGAGGACCCAAACATCACTAAAAACCAAATCAAAAGAAAAACATTAACTAGATGTAGAAGAAGAGAAAAAAAAGGAAGGCCAAATTGAAGCTTAACCCTTGTCGAACCACTTACAAGGCTTGAGGAGAATCTGATGAGGAAACCGGCGATCGAACAAGGCATAAGATAAAAGGCCATGCTAATTAATTACTCGATCGGGGGAAGAGTACTACTCCTAGCCTGTAGACATCGTAGCTAGATCCTTAACATATATAAAAGCAATAGAGGTATGAAAATCATTAAAAGATACAACATTATGATTATCTGTAGCAAATTAATTTACTGAAAGAAGATGTTAATTTTTGTATTAATTTAAGGAACATATTTATGAAGAATATGAGGAAGATGAAAGTTGCGGTTGGGAGAAGGAAAAATAGAGGAAAAAAATTTGGTGGTGGATATATAGGCAAACCTTGGCGTACTCCTCACAGTGCTGGCAAATATGGCATGGATTGTTTGTTTCATTTTTAGGTTCTTCGCATCCCATCCCTGCAGCAATTGTAACATATCTTCAACAAATACTATTTCACAAAATATTAAAAATAAAATAATAATAACAACAACAACATCTAACATACAACGTGACAAGACATAGATAACCGGTCGTATCAGGAGAGGCAGAATTGCAACAAGAGAGATGAGACGAAACGTGCCCGTTTCGTAAGGTGTAATGGAAAAAACAGC
>NC_081541.1:42359751-42363862 GCF_901000735.1 Corylus avellana
TGTTCGTTATCGGAATCTTGCCAAACTCCGCCTGGAGGAGCGACTCCGGCTTGAAAGGTCACTGCAGCAATCAAAGCAACTGCCACCAATATAACGCCTCGCATGTCATTTGGAAGCTCCTTATGTAGAGGAACAGGCGGGCTGATTGGTATAATAAAGTTTCTAAGGAAGCTACGCAATCTTTTGCGACACTTTTCAGTACACAGGTTTTCATTTGAATTCTAGCTCTCTACGTGCATCAAATTCATCATCATGAAATGCATGTTTTGCAAATAGTGACCAACAATCTGCTTTCACTAATGGCTTTAGACGATCAGTTGGCACTACAAAAACAATAGCATTTTCTGACGTGGCTACAGTGCATTTTTTGTTGCCACGTCAGAAAATTTTTGACGGGTGAATTTTAAAACGTCAGAAATTAATTTTTTGACGTGTGAACAGTGGCACGTCAGAAATTTTCTGACGTGTCAAACCAGACACGTCAGAAAATTCTGACGTGCTAAAAATTGGAACGTCTGAAAAATTTTAACGATTTTAAATATTTTAAAAATTATTTATTTTTTGACGTGGCAAAAGTTACCACGTCAAAAAATTATGACGCGTCGGACTGCCACGTCAGAATTTTCCATGGAAGAGCGTTCATGATTGATGCAACACTGCCACTGCGTGTAGTTACAAGGACTATACTTCCTGGTGCCCCAATTTTAAATGGATTACTTAAGACCTCACAATCAGCATATTCTCATTCCAAACATCATCTAAAACAAGTAGGAATTTCTTCCCCATCAATTTTTGTTGTAGTGTAACTTGAAGTAGATTTAGATCCTTCATATCACAAGTTGACGAAGTCACTGACTCTAGAACTGTTTTAGTTACTCCAAATACACCAAAATCATCTGAAACACATACCCATGATTGAAGGTCAAAATGTTCCTTCACCCTATTGTCCTTATATACAAGCTGAGCAAGGGTGGCCTTGCCAATTCCCCCCATGCCGACTATGGGAATCACACACAAATTTTCATTGCTGCTTGCATCATTTGAGAGTAACAAGTTTTTTATTTTTTCCTTATCATCATCCCTACCAAAAATACCAGATTCTTCAACCAAAGAAGTGCTAGGCCGTCTCTTTACTGATTCTCCTCCAGCACCTTCTTCCAGACCTAGAACATCCTTTTGTCTAACTAAATATTCTAGTTTGTCAAGTAGCTCTTTTATCTTTTTGTCTATCTCTTTGATAAAATTACTAAGAAACTTAGAGATAGATTTGTGTACCTTACTTGAAGTGGTTTGGAATTCAACATCCAACTCATGTTGAAGGGCTTCGGTGGCTATCTCGTCCAAGATGTCTTTAGCATCATAGTCAACATCTTTCAAGTCATCGAGCCACACTTTCACAGCAGGCTTTGTAAGTTGTTTTTCCTCCGCGTCTTCAAGCAGTGCATTCACGGACATCAATGATATCTTCAACTTCTCTAAGACTCCTTAGCTGAGTTTGCGTTGCCGAAAGAAGTTCACGAACTCGATCAGGAGACGCCATTCTATCAAATAACACATTGAGGAAAGCAAAGAGAAACGCTCCTCCCACTAAGGTCGCAGCCATGTTTTCTATTTTGTAATGGAAGAATTAAAAGGAAATGGAAGAAGGTGAAAATGGCAGAGAAAAATGAGATCGCAATGGAAGATCAAATGAAAGGAAATGAAGGAAGATGATCAATGGAGGAAACGGCAGAGCAAAAAGAGATTGCAATGGAAGAAATGAAAGAAAATGAAGGTAGGTGATTGGAAAGAGCAGAGCAAAATGAGATAATAGCAAGCTATGTTTTGCTTTTCACACCAAACTACATATAAACAACATATACGGGCAACAGTCAACGGCCACAACGCAAGGAACTAAGTCAGAGAAATTTATTGCTTTGTCCCCACCATTATTTATTGTTTGCAACTTGCAATCAAGGGAGGTCATTCCTTGTAAAGAGCAAAGCAATTTCACGCCAAAGAACAACTCACAAGAAACAAGCTAACCCGAGTTGTGATTGGCTCATCTCACGCTTCAACAACTCATTAACGTCATTAATTATACAATGTTCGACGTTAATTATATAAGATAGGATCCGGCTTCAATACCGCATAGATGCTGTTATAGGAAACGGTACCGTTTTGATTAAAAAGTAAGTCACTTTTATGAAACCCACTACGTGAGTTCACGCTGTCACAGACGGCAAGTACTTGAAACGTCACACAGCAACACAGCAACTCCATTTGTGTTAAGGAGAAAGGAAGGGGTGGAAGGAGAAGAAGATACATGATCTCTCCGGTAGACCGGTTCGGCTGTTGCATCACATCGAACTTGGGTTAAACATCAGAGCTGCGGCAAACGGAAACATGGGCAACTAAGTTTCAACAATTCTACTGAAGCACCATTTTGGGATTTTCTGAAACTTGCTTTAATTTCCAAAGAAACTACCCTCCCCCAAGTCATGCCAGGGCAAATTGCTTTCTCGCAAGCTGTAACTACTATACTTGAGGCAAACAACTTTTGCAAGTATCTTCGAAAAATTCTCCTCCCTTTTCAGCATTGATAAATATCTTTGACATGAGAAGCTGCACCCTCTTGACCTTCAGAAGAAATCTGTAACAGACAGAATCTCTGATGCCACGTTCACGACATGCCTCAAGCTTTCCCATGGTTGCTAGCACTCGGGCCTGCAAACATCAGGCTGAACAATCAACCAAGCTCCTGGGTTGGACCTGGCCACCCAATCACAACCTGTTGATGGCACAAAATGGAGTTGTTATGAAGCCTACTGCAACAGCCGAACCAGTCTACCGGAGAGATCATGTATCTTCTCCTTCCACCCCTTCCTTTCTCTTTAACACAAATGGAGTTGCTGTGTTGCTGTGTGACGTTTCAAATACTTGCTGTCTGTGACAGCGTGAACTCACGTAGTGGGTTTCATAAAGTGACTTACTTTTTAATCAAAACGGTATTGTTTCCTATAACAACATCTATGCGGTAGTATAAAAAATAAAATAAAAATAAAAATAAATAAACGTGGATCATGTGTGACAGACACTAGTCTATAAGATATGTGAACTTATTTCGGAGGGTTTTGAAGCTTCATAAGCAACATAAACAAGTTATATAAGCTGAGGAATATGATTTGTATCTATAGGGATCACACGCTGGTTTCTTATTGTCTTATAATAGATAGTATGGCATGGCAAGTTTTAAAAGAATGTTGAGAAAAATAATGACTGACAAAGTATATGTTTTAGTTGGATGACTACCTGATCTTCATCATGTCAAGTATTAATATTGGCTTTTTCTTGCAAGTGATAGATCACTTGTATATTGGATTTAAAAAATATTCCCGCACCTAGGAACCCAGTTGCAGTGTAAGTGGTATTGCTTGTTGTGCAAATATCCCCTAAATTAATAGGCGAATAAATATACGTTTTAACTCGCAAATGCACAAAATCAAAACAATAGCATAGAGTGCAAATAAGAGATCATTTCCACTAGGATTGCTGTAAATTATGCTTAAAATTAATTCCGTAAATAAAACGAAATAAAAGATTCATTTTGAGTTAATATATATAAAAAAGTGGGGCTTTAATATCCACCACTAATCATACTCAATAATATAACAATATGAATGTTCCAATCATATCAATATTATTTAATGTTTATCAATCTAAGAGCATGTGTGTATACTCCTTAAGTTATTGATCTCCCTAAGCAATGAATTAGGCATGGGTGTTTACTCTAATTATTTTCTTTTTAAATGATTTAACATGGGTGTCTACTAAGTTGTTCTTTAAGAAAACATAATTAAATGGAAATCAACACACACATGAAGCCTATGGCATGGGTGTCTACTCTCGGTTCTTCATGTTGATTAATCCAAGAACCCGTGGTGAGATTCTTTTGTCACTTTACTAAGCCGAGGACTCCGTCATCCAAATTGACTTAAATAACTAATCCATACTATATACATATGTTGGCCAAGCACATTTATATGAGGAATTTAATAAAACATGAAATAATCAAGTTAAGCATCACAATATGATTGTAACAAATGCGTTTATATTGAAATATTAAAGAGAC
>NC_081541.1:42363962-42366675 GCF_901000735.1 Corylus avellana
AAAGTAAATTGATTCCTTGAGATGTTATTAAAGAAGCAAATTGTTTTGGTCATTTAAGAAATAAAGAGTTAGGGTTCACTTTTTATATCATTTTTGTGCGCACTTAAGCTTTTAACTTGTTTACTCTGCATTGCTGAAAATTAGCCTGGCTTGTTTAGATAGACATTTTACTTGATATTGAACAGAGCTAAAGAACAGGAGACAACTAATATTCAAAAGATGACTTTTACTGTCATGGTTTCAGGGCAAAGTTGACCTATCCTATATTGCCAGCGTAATGTATAAAAATGATGTGAAAAAAGCCTGTACATGAGGCGTTGCTAAAAAAGGAAAAGGATGCTTCAGTCATCACTGACGTCCCAGGCGATTTCATTTCTTTCTCTGGTTAGACTTGGGTGCTTTTGACTTGGCCTGCATCAGTTACAAATTACGATGAACATGAGAAGTAAATCATAATAATAATAAGATAACAAAATGGAGCCCAACAGCATTGGATTTGCAATGATGAAATAAGTGAAGAATGATACTCATAAGCTTTATCAAACATACCAACGTGTTCCCAATGTCGGAGTCGTCGGACAGAGGCCCATTTTCATCATTTGCCTCGAAAGGCTTCTCGACAAGTGCACTCTGAAGTAACATGGCACCATGAAAAGCAAGTGCGCAACTCTTCTCTTTTTCAACAGACCCTGAACTGCTCCCATTGTCTTCAAAAATATATGTTCCCGGCAACTCATCCAACTCGTCGTTCGAGGCAGATCCTCTGTTGGTGCATTTTGTAGCCACACAAGTACATGATGTCCTACAACTACTCCCAGCAGCTCGGCACTGGCATTTCATTGTTTTGCACGAGGAGAATCTGGTACACAAACAGGAGACACTTTTGATGGCTTTAGAATTATTTGTCCTCCTCTTTTCTGACTTTACCCAATCAGCATCATCTCTGTCTTCACCTGAATCTTCTGATTCAGATGTATCCATAGCCTCCAATATGCAACTGGGGCTCTGGCAATCCTGGAATCATATATAGAATAATTCAGCCAAATAAATTATTGGCTAATGGTAAAAACAATAAATAGCAGCAACTATAGACGTTACACAAACAATGTTGTACCCATGCCAACTCGTTGTTCGAGGCAGATCCTCTGTTGGTGCATTTTGTAGTCACACAAGTACATGATGTCCTACAACTACTCCCAGCAGCTCGGCACTGGCATTTCATTGTTTTGCACGAGGATACTCTAGTACAAATGCAGTTATTTCCAGCTACGCGGGTGCAGTGAGGAACTTTTTCACCTGAATCTTCTGATTCAGATGTACCCATAGCCTCCAATATGCAACGGGGGCTCTGGCGATCCTGGAATCATATATAGAATAATTCAGCCAAATAAATTATTGGCTATTGGTAAAAGCAATAAATAGCAGCAAGTAACTATGGACGTTACACAAACAATGTTGTACCCATGAAGCTGGTGTAACCTTAAAGGCCCAAAAGAGGCACCTACCTCCTGTTTGCACAAGTCATACTTTCGTCCTCCAATGTTCTGTTACAAAGTACAAAAAAAAAAAAAAAAAACATTTGAGTGAACTTTGAAGTTGGAAACATCTAGAAGTTTCAGAAAAATCCAAACTGACAACCATGTCCATGAAGTCAAAAGATTAGCGGTCAAATGATCTGTTATATGACATCAGATCATTTACTCATCAATGCACACACAAATCAATTCTCCTGATACATTTTCCATTTAAGTACTCCTTATACAGTATTGAACATTTCGATCCCGATCAGGTGGATGCCCAGCCCTAAAAGTTAGATTTTTTTTTTTTTATAAGTAAAACAAGAATATATATATATATATATATATATAATAAAAATGATTGGCAACTTCATTGTGCACTTTGCACAGATGACATCTAGGTTTTTCCTTTCTTTTTCTGGACAAGAGAGTCTCCACATTAGTTCACATGAAAATTTTGCATGCATGTTTTGAGCTTTTTCCTTTCTTTAAAAGTAATAACATATGGGTGTTATGATCCTATATCTACTCAAGACAGTTGTTTTTATGTTTGCACCTTTTGTTTCATTATGTTCAACTCTTCGGACAGGGCTTCTATTTCTGAAGCCATACCCTCATTTCTAGATGTAACCTCTTCTTTTTCCCTATATGAAGCAGCCAATTCCTCTTCCAAAGGAGCAATATCTGTCTCATATTCAAATGCAAGAACTTCCAGTTTTTTGCTTTCTTCCTGAACACCAGAAAAAGAAAAAGAAAATAAAGACAAAACAACAATAGTATAAGAATTGGAGTGTTTTACACTCTAGCCAACAACAAAATGGAATTGCACGGTAAAGACAATTTTTCCTAGGTGAGAAAACTCTTTTAAACATTGGAGACCCATCAAAGACATTTAACTAAATGTACTTACAATGTGTAGCATGGTGTAGCCACAAAGCAGATCATATCAAACAAGGAGCTGAATGTGTTGCAGGAAGAGAATTCAGCTTTTGTAAGCTTCTGCATTTGTCTTTTTATATCTACCCAGTTTCATGATTCTTTGTTGCCATGTCGATTATGAAATAACTAAAATGCTTTTCTTCTTTTCCTCTCTCTCTGTCTCTCTCTCTAAAACCTCAAATTTGGAATCGTATTCTTCTCATTCTAGAGTCATTGTTTGGAAGAATCTAAATCCAACCAGCAAGAGATGGAAAACT
>NC_081541.1:42366775-42377917 GCF_901000735.1 Corylus avellana
AAAAAGAAACGAGAACAACAACAAAAACAAGGCAAATGTTAACCTGGCCAACATTTCCATTAACGTTTCATAACTAACTCCATTCAAAAACCTAAACCTATTATAACAATTGGACAAACCTGCAGTTTGGCTCGAAGCTCCTCAAGTTCTTTTCTTTGACGCTTTAGCAAAGCAGCATCTGTTAAAATCTGGCATGAAACAACGAACTAAGTTGAAATAAAAGCAGAGAAAAAGCAACGTATAGCATGCAAAGACCAGCCAAAAGCCCAAAGTAAGTCCGTATTATAAAACATCTTGAAGGGAATTTGAATTTGACTGCAAGAAAGATTGCAAATGAAAGAGATCATGGCACTATGCAAGCAAAATTAGTGCAAAACCTCATTCACACGAGCACAGTTTGTAACATGTAAAGCTCTGCTTGCAAACTGGAGACTGCTTTTAGTCTCATCTGCATGAATCTGCCACCAAACAAAAGGTACTAAGCAATCAAGATAGGGAGTACATCTCAAAACAACAGCACACGATGCAGAAGACACAAATACGCAAGCAAAGAATAAATCACAAAAGAAAGTAATTTTTCTGTGCCCATATGGTGCCAAAGTAGTCTCAATATCCCCTGGTTGATAGTTGTAAAATCTAACTTTTGGTATTTAATGAAATTCCTTCTCGGAGAACTTTGAGAAAAATGAAATGTACATAACATAGTTCGAATTAGTGGATACAATTTTCAAGAAATACTTGGGAAGTCCGTAGAGCAAGTGGATGAGCGTTCCAAGGTTGTGACCTCGCCATGTACATTTCTGACTTACTCCAAATAAAAAAAATATACAACAGAAACAAATTGGTGCGAACAGATAGCGATCAGAATACCACTTCTTTTATGAGATGGACCCTTCAAAATTAATTGTTTACCCCTCAAATTTATTTATTTTTTAATTTTGTCTCCCCTCTCCTAAAATTCAGTTCCGCCAATGTACATAGTTGTGTTTGCTATATGGTCTCCCCTCTCATCAGTACTCCGAATTTTCCATTTCATGTTAACCTGGCCATCTGAACCCAACCAAGTTGTATTGAAGTGTGAGCTTCAAATTTTATAACGTAGATCAAAGGGAACAGAAAATAACATAAACTATCAGTATATTCTAGAAAAACAACTTCTCATTTTTAATGTAAATAAATATGAGAAAATGTCCACTGGCTACTAGTTTCGACTGTCTGTCAAAATGTCGATTTATCATGATATACAAGAGTAATGACGGATACTTCAAATATCATTTGTTCTAGCAACAAATCAAGACACTTGCCTATATCTCAGTCACATCCTCACAATAGCCATAGTAACTTTTTTTTTTTTTTTGATAAGTACAATAGCCATAGTAACTATAATTTGATCATATTTATCATTTATATACTCAGTGGCTTTTATCAAGAATATAGAGATATCTAAGCACATACCAGAATCATTATGTTGAAAGTGGTTTTGATTTTCCATCAACAATGCCACCAAGCATTTTTAAATAAATGAAACCCCAGCATTCATGATATATGACGATTTGACCAGGTTTTATAGCAATAATAAAGAATTAAAATGACAAATGCTTTGGTAGCTTCAAGAGAATCCAAATAAAAATTAATAAAAACAACAAATGCAAGATCATCATCAGCATGGACGGATACAAGAGTGGCCCGTAGGGGCCATGACCACCCCCAATTCTCAAAACCTTTTTTTTTTAAAGTCAAAACATATATATATGAGAAATGTATATAATATTGGGGATAAAATTTAAGTTTGGCCCTTATGAACTCAACATTTTTATGACCAATTATAAATACCCAAATTTCATTTAAAAAACTCATAAAAAGACCCAATCTTGCATGGTTCTTCCACCCCTCCCCCCTTTTTTTTTTTGGTTTAATTCTTTGTTTTTGACATGAAGAACTTGATAGCCTTGAGGAATTCTATTGATATTGAAGTGTTAATGAATATTACATGCTGAAATTTTAGAATCTCCAATAAACATATCATATTGAGGTAGTTCCGGAAAAGCATAAGCTTTTACATTTTACACCGAAAGATTTTTTTCAATTTAAATAAGTTTTCTACATAAATCAAACGGGGTCTTAAGTCAATAAATGATTCTACAATGTGAAATACATTATCATATGGGTATCAACTAAGTTAAGGCACCAAAACAACCAAAATAAAATAACTTCAAATAAACCAAAAAAATTAAACAGGGTCTTAAGTTCATTGATTGCATACTACAATATATCTAATTGTTAGTTAATAACTATAATAGTTTTTAGTTCCTAATAAACAATAACAAAAAAGAAATTAAAAACGAAAAAAAATTGAGAAAGGAAAATTCAGACAACCGAGAAACACCAAAAAATTGAGAAAAAAATAATACACAAAGAAGAGAAGCTTCGCTACTACAAGACTCTAGGTTACTGTAAGAGTATGTTTTTCTAGTTGTTTTTCATCTGCTTGTATCTTCCAAGCTGGAGCATATATATCAGTTACAAAGTTAATGTCTTTATGTTTTGGCCCCCCTCGAAAAGAATTCCTGGTTTCGTCCCTGATCATCAGCATTTATCAAATCCATGACGGGTTCCAAAAAAGGAAAGAAAACACACAAGGCCTAAAGAGGAATAGAGTACCAGTGTACCACAAAGAATTAAGCAATCTAGATTGCTCCACTAACAAAGGGGATCCAAACTAGGTACGAGGAAAGTAATAGTCCTATCAATGTATTTCATTTTTCTTATAGAACAGCTTTTATTGTTTTTTCATTGAGATTCATTCCCTCTCCATTCTCTTCTACAAGCATTCTTTTGGCTTTGCCATCCTTCTTTTGCATGGAAGTAATAATCAAATTAACACTATATAACTACATAATGGCAACTATTTGGCCTTTGTACTCAAGTGCACTTATCCATTCCCGTGAGTGTTATCAGTGCGTGAGGGGGAGAGCACGTTCCAGCATGTTTCGTTGAGGATTGCGTGGTTCGGTTGCTTGTTGATTTAGTGAAGATTAAGATTAAATTTAACAAATTTACCACACCCCTCTGCTAACAACACCCTCCTCTCCTCCTCTTCCCACCCAGCTCTTAACCTCTTGTTCCAACCTCCCCATCTCTATGGAGACTATCTCCCCAACACTAGGGGAGCAAAAACAACACCACAAATTTCTTCCCAATCATGTCCCCAAAGGCGACATCATCCTATGCTAGCAAAAGGGTGGATGATGCAGACTTTCCAACAACCTGTGGTATAATTCGATAAAAGGGGGTCCTGATGGTTCATCCATCCAAGTAAAGGGTTTGATCTAATGATCATGAAGGCGAGTAGCATCCCTATGCTCGTGTCAACAACGGTGTTGGCGGTCTCTGGATGCAGCAAGAGGGCTAAGGGCAAAGAGGAGGCAATGGAATCAGAGTCAGAAAATGACCATGACATGGTTGAGGGGGTCTTGGCAGAAAGCGAAGAGGGTAACAAAGGGGTGGGCAGGTGGACACTTACATAGTCACATGTCTGGAGCAAGATGTTAGATTCGTTGGCAGGTAAGGGAACATGGCGAAGAACTCAAGATTAAAGTTCAAAGCAAAATAAACAGTAAAAATACTTTCAAAATCATTTTCAAGGTTTCACCCAAACTGCAGAAAATCAGTGATTTTTGTAAAAAATATTTTTCCATGAAAAATATTTTACATTGAAACAAATAGTTTTTGTGACTTACCAATGAGTCAGTAACCAATTAGTCCCAAAGAAAAGATGTATATAAAGTTCATGCAACACACACATGCATGATAAAATCCTTTGGAAAGTCAAGTCTTCAAAACCTGTTGGAATCCTAAAAGCAATGCTCTACACTTGACGTTTATATGAATGAAAGACTTCTAGTAAATGATTCATAAAGGGAGTTGCAAAGCTTAATAAACTTTACAATACAATCTCAATGAAGTATGAAATGACTCTATGAATATCAACTTGTGCAAGCCTGATATTGCATATTATAGCTGTATTTGAATTTCCACACAAGGCAGGTTGCAAAAGTCAAGTCTTCAAAACATGTTGGAATCCTAAAAGCAATGTTCTACACTTACTGTTTATATGAATGAAAGACTTCTAGTAAATGATTCATAAAGGGAGTTGCAAAGCTTAATAAACTTTACACAACAATCTCAATGAAGCATGAAATGACTCTATGAACCTGTGCAAGCGTGATATTGCATATTATAGCTGTATTTGAATTTCCACCCAAGGCAGGTTGCAAAATGCGCGTAAGTTTGCTATCTCGATATGGAACATGACCCCTGCAACAAATATTGAATAAATTCAAGTACATATGGAAAGATATAACATTCTTAAGCAATCAAGGAACCTACCCTTGACTCTCAGCACCTTCACTCAATTTTTTAATCACAGTTCCCAGTGTCATCAGGCTTTTATTAATGTGGGAACCCTCTTTAAGCCTAACACCGTCTGCTCCAGTTTTTGCAGCACGTTCTGAACCAGCAAGGTCCACTAAATTCTGGAGGAAAGAATAAGCAATTTGGAAGAAAAGTGAATAGCATAACAAAAGCATCCATCATGCCAAGTGCAATCAAAACAAACCATCAACACGAATACAAATAAAAAGAAGGAACCAAATAAGAAAAAAAATAAAAAAGGAAAATAAATGATAGTTTCAGCAATCACCTACCAAAACTGATATACGGGCAGCATCACAAGAACTGACAATATCTTCATCTTCACTTTTGTCCCGACTCTCTATTATCTATTCAAATAAATGATAAGGAAGATGAACATATTTAACCATATAACAAGTACGAAGGGAAGGATGAATAACTATACCATGCGAAAGATAGTGTGTGACCGACTACCGTACAGATTCATACTTGTCTCTCCAATATGCCGATGAGCTGAAATTAAAGTCAAAAAATATAAAATAAGCAACCCTTGGCCGGTATATTTTACGGCAAGGGATAGCAGTATAAGGGATGACCAAAAGTGCCCCTCGTAAGGGAGAGTATGAGGGGATTTGAAACAGGGAGAGAAAGATTATAGATATTTGACGACTGAGTTAATCAATGTTCAAATAGGTGAAGATATAAAAAATGTAAAAGCTCAGAAATGGGAGCCTTTAAAAGTCAAGAATTGAACTTAAGTACCCATATTATTTTAAGCTAAGTAAAATGTTACTCGAAAAGTACGAGGAGGGATGTAATCCACATAGGCAGCATTTACAGAAGTGAAAATGGTGCTTTTGAGCACTTTTTAAATGGAGGAAAAAATATGTAAGATAATATACAAAGTAAAAATTACATTCTCCAAACTCCATGAAATCAAGGACTTGCTCGGGAGAGGCAACAATTTCTTCTCGCAAACCAGCAACGTGTATCCCCCGCTACAAACATGAGGGGAACAGAATAAACAGTAAGTTAGTAACAGCAAGTTACCATAAATTTATTATAGTAAATAGCACAGTACCTCAAGACTTTCATGAATTTGCAATTTTCGGTGCTCAGGAGCCAACAAATCATTTATTTCCTCATTGTAGATCTCCATATACGACATTCGTAAAACAAATTCTCGATCCACATCCTAATGTACAAAACAGATTTATAACATTTACTTGGCCCATATCCCAATGTGGTAAAACAGTTGAACAAAATTAAAAATCCAAAGCGCTAGAAATCAAGATCATCAGGTAGCATCACAGAAAAGTTGCCTTCAAGTTCACAATACCTATAGCATAAAATGATCTCAAAATATCATTGCTTTCCTCGAGGCAAGATCTAACAACTCAACAAATGAAAGTTTTAAGTGGAACAGGAAGAGTTCATTATTTGAAGCAATATAGTAAGTACCTGTTGAATTGTTTCGAACAATTCATGGACAGAAAGAGGAATGACTCCCGGCTCTGTGGCCGAGCCTCGCATTGTATGCGTTTTCCCACTGTTTGTTTGTCCATAAGCAAACACAGTGCCTACAACAAAACAAACATATATAAATGATAAAATAATGCCAATCATAAAAAATAAAAATAAAAATCACAGCCAACGGAGCAGAAATTGTTGTTCCAAAATAGATAGAGATAACTCGGCGTACCATTGAAGCCGCGAACTGCTGCGGCGACTATTTCTTTGGTTCGAGCCTGATAGACATCGACAGTCTTGCAATCTTCACCGAAAATCCGATCTACGAACCAGAAATTTGAGTAGTTTTAGAAAAAGAATGTTAGGTCTAAAGGGAAAATTGAGAGGGAAACGTGGATTTTACCGAATTCGAACTTGAAGGAGTTGTTGGGGATAAGAATGGAGTTCCCGGAGATTCGCCAAGGGCTGGTCTTAGCCTCCTCTGTTGAGAGTGGCCTCGCACGTACGGCCACGTGGATTCTCTCCATTCTCACTCACTCAAGTTTCTCTGAGTGCAGCGCAGTGTGAATGACGGCACCTGCAAATGCCGCATGAGTTTGTATTCCCGCCTCGAGGACTGAGTCGGATTTTTTTTTTTTTCTAATCAAGCAAGGGAAAGGGGGGGTCGGATTACTTAAATAGCCTTTTCGTTTGATAAGCAGGACTTTTTTATATAATACAATGTCCAAAACAATTTTTTATAACACAATTATCCTAATTTGGCAGTGTTAATCAAATTTTTTATTTGGCTTTGTTAAAAAATTAAGAATTGATTGGAATTGAAACGTAATTCTTGTGAGATGTTATGATATAAAAATAAGAAAAAAATATATAAAAAAGTCTTACAAACTAGCTGTTGTTGACTATTTTTCTTATCAAGCCTACTTGCACACCAAATATTTTATATTGGACTTCGAGAATGATGTTAGAACACTTGATTATTCCAAAATGGACTCAAATGTCAATCAATCAAAACACTAGATTATTCCAAAATTATTCACAATCAATCAAAACAGGGCATGAATTTTCAGCTAAATACTTTGCAAGAAACAAAGGCATTTACTCTGCAGAAAGAAGCTTAACTAGTAATGGGTTTTAGTTATTACATGCAATGAAGTCAAGCAAGCAGAGCAAAAATCAGGAAGTCCTCAAAACACAAAGAAAATAGACAAGTCCTCAAAACACTTGCAGCACCCAACAACCAACCTAACAACATCCAAAAAAAAAATCCCAGATTCTCAATCTTCTGAGAATTGGACAGAAACCCTCCTATGAAAATCAAAACATCTACAAACAAATAAAAACTAACCTAAACAGCTCAACTCTACAACACAACACAACACAAAACCTGTTAAGAACAAAAAACTATTCCTCTCCCGCTAGCTTCAGTAGCCGATGTTGGAGAAAGAGCACAACCTCCACCCAGCCTCACAACAGCAGCAAATCAACAGGACATTCAACCACAGTTTGAAAAATACAACAAAGCCATGTCAGAATTCTGATGACAGTAAAACGAAAATCCAAGACTACATGAATACTAATGACAGTAAAACGAAAATCCAACCAAGACCTCACATAGCAAAACACCAAGCAAAGAGCCAAGAGCCACCGAAAATCCCCCCAATCTGCCATCACACAACCAGAAAATCAAAAGGAAACAAAACCCATTCGGTTGAGGTTCATCTCAAAGTCAGAACTCCCAAGAATCAACAACCAAAACAGCCCATAACAACAAAGATCGCAGAAGTTCTCATTTTCCAAAATCCACACCCTAGACCCAAAACCTAAATCGCAAATCTGATTAATAGGGAAAGAAACCAAAATCAAAATCGCTCCATGATTTCCAGTTGTCCAACAGAGAAAGAAAATCAAACGAAAATTACCAAAAGAAATTCGTAGTTTTGAATCGCTCCATACATATGGTTCAACAAAGAAAGAGAAAGATGAGAGTACCTTCGTCGGGGTTGAAGAGTGAAGCTCGGCCGAGAGAGAGATGAGCTGTGCAGGTGAAGGTGAATCAGCAGGTGCCGCTGTGCGTGAAGGTGAAGGTGAAGGTGAAGGTTTTGAAAAAGCTGTGTGCGAAGGTGAGGAGTCGGGGGAGTTTTTTTGGTTTTTTTTCTAGTCACAAGAGCGTCGGGTTTTTTTTTTTTTTTTTTTTTGGCGGGAAAATGGTTTATTAAAAAGTGAAAACCATTTTTCCCATAAATGTAAAGGATTTTTAGTCAAACCGAAATTATTTTCGGTTTAACCACTATTTTACATCGTAGTAAACACTGTAAAATACGAAAAATATTTTCTCGCAATCATTTTTACGTAACCTTAAATGAAAATGCTAAAAACCAACTTTTTTGCTCAATATAAGTTTAATTTTTGCACTTTTTTTTTATTTAAAATAAAAAATGGAAAAAATGTTTGAAACAACCCTATTTATTTTTTGTCTTTCTTTTATTTGGTATTTTTCTTTTTTTTTTAATACCAAATAAAAGAAAGATAAAAAATAGATAGGATTACTTCAGACATTTTTTCCATTTTTTTTTTTAATAAATAAAAAATAAAATAAAATAAAAAAGGTAAAAGTTAGACTTATGTTGGGCAAAAAAGTTGAGTTTGTATCATACCTCTTACTTAAATAGCCTTTTCGTTTGATAAGCAGGACTTTTTTAATATAATACAATGTCCAAAACAATTTTTTATAACACAGGGTCTGATTCAAAGAAATCTTAGCTCCGGCGAGAATCCCGGGTGAAAGAGGGGCATAATTACTACTATGCTATAACGACTTATTGTTATTTATTATATGAAATATATATGTATATATAAAAAGCGGTTAACGGATTTTCAAAACTCACTAACCATTAACCGCCTAAGCGGTTAGTGATTTTTATTAACCGCTTTCAAAGCAGTTAGCGGTTATCGATTATAGCGGTTAGCGCAATCCTATACACATACCATATATTCCCTTTGAACTCAAAATTTGCATATGTAATTATATTGTACGTGATTGTGCTATTCTTAGTCATCCTAAATACGGAAAAAATAAATCACATCTCAAAAAGAGAAATTTCATCTCAATAATTTAGAGCTAGCTTTAATAAAAATATATACTTCATTCATAATTAATCACCACACTAGATCACCTTATATAAGGCTACCAACTTATTAGACATAAATAACATGATCAACAACGTTGGACTTGAACTCTGAAACATAAAACAACAAATAAAACACCTAAAGGATAAGGAAATAAAAGACACCTAACAACATTAGTCTTCATACTTCAACGCTATTAATTATCTTTTCAACATTTTTCAGCAGTTTCTTTTTTTTTTTTTTTGGTATGAATTATGAGAGACTTTATTAGCAAACAAACCAATCAACAAAATAGCGTACACCAAATACAAGCCTTTTTCAAAAGGCATAAAACTCGACCTCACATAGGCCTGCCCCTACCAACTAAAAACCAGAAAAGCAGTCTGTAGATGAAAATAGAGACAGCAAACAAAAAACCACGAAGCCTCACCAACAAACAAGCCCTCGCAAGGGCCTAACTACAAACCACACTAGCATTGCAGCTATTACAAGAATAAATCTGCAAGTAAATTCCACTGATCGAGTAGCTAAAACCAAATTCTCTCTGGTTTTAGGAAACTTCCCCTTCCCAGCAATTCTTGTTCTCTCACTTCCCAGAGAACTTTCCTCAAAATCTGTTCCTCGAAAATAGGTTGACCAGAGTGTTTTATTTCATTTCTAGTGCACCACAAATTGTAGATAACATATCCTAACACAAGACGGCAGAGGAGACCTTTAAGAGTTTTAGTTTCCCATTTGTTGATTCCTAACTTCAGAACCTCGTCCCAGATAATAGGAGAATTGTTTTCATGGCAACGATGCATACAAAACTTCCAAATTATGTAACTGAAGCTACACTCAAAAAACAAATGCTCCATGCTTTCAATTTGGTTATGACAGAAGAAACACTTAACCGCACCTTTATATCCCCATTTTATCAACCGATCCCCAATGAGGAGCCTATCATGTACAGCAAGCCATAAAATGAAATCATGCTTAGGAATAGCATTTGGAAACCACACCAACTTCCACCAATTAACCTCTTCCTTCTTTTCACTGAGGAAATCCAAAGTTTCTGAGCTAACATATGAACCTCTTCTAGAAACAGTCCACATAAGTTTGTCATAAGGTCCAAACCTTACCTCATGAAGCCTAGCTTGAATCTCAACTAGAGTCTCAGACCTGGCTGGTCTCCAAAACCAGTCACCATTAAGGATAACAGAAGACAGCTTAGCCTCCAAACTATTATGAGCATCATAAACAGCTCTATGCCTAAAGACCTCAATCAAAATTCCAGGGGGATGCCAAGAATCCTGCCAGAGAAAAATGTTCTCCCCATTTCCAACCTCAAACTTCAAAATTCTCTTAGCAATCTCCCTCAACTTTAAGATCTTCCTCCAGCTCCAAGAATAATTTTGAGGAATGCTCACACGCCAGAAATTTTTTCTTTTCAACAAATTATCTTTTACCCAGGCTATCCATAAAGAACTAGAACGAGCAAAGAGACTCCAAACATGTCTAAGCATAGAAGTTTGGTTCCAAACTTCCATTCTTCTTGGCCCCAAACCTCCTTCCTTCTTAGGAAAGCACAAAGCATGCCAAGAAACTTTAATTTAGCCTTAGCAGGACCTTCACTCTTTCCAGTCCACAGAAATCTATTGAATTTCTGTTCAATAGCCTTGAGGATCTTCTTAGGGAGAATAAAAATGCTAGTCCAATAAACCTGCAGACTATACAGAACTGAAGATAGCAATTGGAGCCTACTTGTATAAGAAATATTCCTAGAAAGCCAGGAATCAATTCTACCAGTAATTATGTCCAACAAGGCCCCACAAGCTACTGCAGAAAGCCTAGTTGAAATCAAGGGAACCCCAAGATATCTAACTGGTAGATGCCCTTCATTCATTCCCAGTTCACCCAGCAGCAAGTGTTTAACTCTATCTGAAATACCAAAACAGAAGAAAAAACTCTTTGAGGGATTAGCTTTCAAACCAGATAACCCCTCAAATTCAATCAAAGCATCTTTTATGATGTTGATAGAGTTCAAACTGGCTTCAGAAAAGATAAGGAGGTCATCTGCAAAACAAAGATGAGTAAGTTTCTGTTTCAAACATTTAGGATGAAACTTGAAACTTGAACCCCCACCAGTAT
>NC_081541.1:42378017-42383089 GCF_901000735.1 Corylus avellana
AAAAAAAAGGAAGGCCAAATTGAAGCTTAACCCTTGTCGAACCACCTAGAAGGCTTGAGGAGAATCTGATGAGGAAGCCGGCGATCGAGTTAGGCATAATTAAGATAAAAGGCCATGCTGATTACGCGGACTGGTGAAGTGTATCCGGCCTGCAGACATCGTTGCTAGATCCCTAACATATTTAAAAGCAATAGGGGTATGAAAATCATTAATAGATACAACATTATGATTATCTGTAGCAAATTAACTTACTGAAACAAGCTGTTCTTGTATTAATTTAAGGAACGTATTTATGAAGAATATGAGGAAGATGAAAGTTGCGGTTTGGAGAAGGAAAAATAGAGGAACCAATATGGTGGTGGATATATAGGCAAACCTTGGCGTGCTTCTTACAGCGCTGGCAAATAGGGCATGAGCCAGAGCTTGATTCCTTATCATCTGATTCCTTATCATCTTCATTGCATCCCTTGCCTGCAATTGTAGCATATCTTCAACAAATACTATATTTTCACAAAATAATAATAATAATAATAATAATAACTTACAACATGATTTGCTGATCATCCAGCACAACAAATAGATAGCCAGCCGTAGTGTGAGAGGCAGAGCTGCAACAAGAGCGATGAGACGAAACGGGGTAGTTTCATAAGGTGTAATGGAAAAAACAGCAGCTGCATAAGTCCCGCACATTGAGAGAGTGGCAACTAATACTTCTAAGAAGAAAGGTTTCCCAAAAGTAAGATATAATAAGAGATAGATTGAGGAAGAAAAGGCCATGGTGTTGCAAATCAAGAAAAAATAAAAGGGTACTGATTGAGAAGCAAATACTGCCCGCCCCGGGACATGTCCGTCATCGGAATCTTGCCAAACTCCACCGGGAGGAGTGACTCCGGCTTGAAAGGTCACTGCAGCAATCAAAGCAACCGCCACCAATATAACTCCTCGCATGTCATTTGGAAGCTCCTTATGTAGAGGAAGAGGCAGGCTGGTTGGTATAATAAAGTTTCTAAGGAAGCTACGCAATCTTTTGCGACACTTTTCAGTACACGGGTTTTCATTTGAATGAAGAGAAGGCATTTCTCACAACTCACAAGAAAAGTTTCGAGTAGAGAATGAGAAAGTCTGATACTTGTAACTACCTAGACCTCTAGTTGAGAGAGCCACACACATACATACATTTATATAGTACAAGATTTGAAATGATTTTTTTTTTTTTTTTCATCTTCTTCAACCGGGTTATTTATAACAAGTGAACCCTACACATGTGATGATGATGTGGGTTGGTGTCTTGGTGATGTCATGTGATGAGATGGCTCTTGCCTCATCAATGATCCATTAAAGACTCATGTGATGAGTCGTGGTGCATGCATGTGACCAAAAATATCAACATTTCGTAATGACAAACTACGTACATACTACAGTTGTCAAGGTGGGGCAGCTTTCGAAAGGAAACACATAAAATAAAATTTACAAAAAAAAAACAAACAAACAAAAAAACGAGAAAATGAACATTAAAAGGAAAGGCGAATCTTGGCACAATGTTAGATCGATCCCTAACATAAAACCAATAAGCTAGGGTGAAAATACAATTCTCAGGAAAAAAAGAAAAGATATCGGTTATATGATGCGTTTCAAAACTCATTAGCCAAACTAGATATAGTAGATTTTGGTTAGCCATTTTGCATAAAAATTTAGATAAACAAATGTAAATGCTCAACATTCAACATTGTTACTAATCTTATTGGTGACTTCTGAATTGTTTGGAAAGGAGAATTAAGGAAAAATATAGAGGAACCAATATGGTGGATATATATATATATATATAGGCAAACCTTGGTTGTTTCCAACCTGGATCGTTTCTGATCCAGTAGGAAATGTGTCAAATGCCGCAAGACATTCCTCCCAATCTAGTTGGAAATCTTACATTTTCAGTACTTTCTGTAGAGTTGAATGGACAATCGCAGCTACTAATAGGATGTACCGAAATCTTACAGATTTATGGGGGGAGATAGCAAAAAGGGAAGATCCATAAATAACAACCATTGAAGCAGTTGGCAATCAACATTTCCAAATTGGTTTGGTGAAAGATTTTTTGTCAGCTAAAAAAAAGAGTTGATCCCTATTAGAAATTAAAACTAATTAATGTTGATATGTTTTTTAAGAAATTTAAATAATATAGGATATGTGTATACTAAATTTAACTTTAAATTCTGATAATAAAATAGATAATACTATGCTGAAAGAAAACAAAATAAATTAGGAGTACATTAAGGATAAAACCTAAACGATTTATGATTTACAGGTACAGCCCATTCAGTTTACAACATTTTAAGGAACTTAAAATGCGATTAATATATACAAAACTGTGCCAAGCAAAAGTAAGCCAATTTGGTAAAAAAAACTTTAACGTTTTTATTCTAAAAAAATCTCAAAACTATATCTTGAAAAAGCTTAAAAATGAATTTACCATGCGCTTCGTCTAGGTTTCTCAAATGGATCTGAATCCCCTCCCATTGAAGGGGAAATTGGAGATTCTCTAATTGATCATCTTGGCCGTCCATTTTCATCCAACAGCCCACACCACACCACGTGTCCCACTCAAAAATAAATAATAAAATATTCATTAACTTTTAAAAAGAAAATTAAAATTAGAATTTTTTTTTATTTATTTTTAATATGGAATGACCGGCCACCCAAAATAAGCCAAGCCATCCCCAAGGGCCAGTTGGGGGTGGCTTCATGGCCCTAAGGGTGGCCAAAGCCACCCCATGGCTTAGCTGAGGTGGTCAGACATCCCATATTTTTTTAAAAAAATTATTTACTTTTTTATTATTTTTATTTTTTTAAAGAAAGTTAACTAATATTTTATTATTTATGTTTTAGTGAAACACATAACGTGTAGACTATTAGATGAAAATAAACGGCTAAGATGATCAATTAGAAAATCTTCAATTTCTCTTCTAATAAGAAAGAATCCGGATCCTTCTCAAATGGATGATTGATGATGATGTTGGGTTGGTGATGTCATGTGATGAGATGGCTCTTGCGTCATCAATAATCCATTACAGACTTGAAATCGATGCATGGTCCTGGTGGGGCAGCTTTTGAAAGGAAACAAATAAAATAAAAATAAAAATAAAAAACTGTCATTAAATTTAAAATTAAATTTTATTGAATTTTTATTTATCTATAATTTTAAAAAATATATAATAAAAATAAAATAAAAATCTTCATTATAAGATTACCCAATGTTAAAATAATAAAATATATATAATAGTTTTTATATTACCTCAACTATATATTGAAATTCATCTCTCCCTTCAGGCATTTGCTTCGACATTAACAAGTTTTTTTTAAAAATGATCTGGAGAAGAACCCGCGCAACCCGTCCAGATCCGCCCCGTCCCGCAATACCCGAACCCGCGCGGGTATTGCTGTATGTGCTTGGGTGGCGGGTTGAAATTTTGAAACCCGCAGGGTGTGGGGCGGGTTGGGGAAAAGGCTGATACCCGCCCCGCCCCGACCCGTGCCCACCCCTAGGTATGGGACCAGTGCTCTGTACTTTGATCATTTCCTTTCACAAAATGTGAAATGAAGACTTTTTGGTATTGAATCTCCAGCAACTTAGGTGAAAGGATAATATTAGCTATATTTAGTTATTATTATTCTCAAATTGTTATTGTCACATTTATGTAATGTATGCATGTCTTGCATCATGGTACAGAGGTACAAGATAACCTTTAATTTGATCATTTCCTTTCACAAAGTGTGAAATGAAGACTTTTTGGTATCGAATCTCCAGCAGCTTAGGTAAAACGTCAATATTAGCTATATTTAGTTATTATTGTTATTTTTTTAGTTTCAACAGAGTAGTTTACCACTAGTTAGAATAGCTACATTACTACAGTGGATAACAATTTGAAGTTATTCACGGTAGCACATTAGATGAATAAAATATTGTTTATTTTTATTTTGTTTATTGTTTATTTATTTCACTTCTTTTCACCCAACATCTTTTATTTATTCTGAACACCTCTTCACATTTGCTACGTCTCTCTCTCAAACACAAAATTTATCTCTCTCGCTCAAAAAAATTTCTTCACACAGTTGGATGAAAAAATTGAATGCATAAAAAATTTATTTCATGGAAACACACAGATGGAAACAAATCAATTGTAGTTGGATGAAAAAAATTTAATGAAAAAAAAAAAAAAATTATTGCATGGAAACACACGGATGAAAACAAATCAATTGCAATTAGATGAAAAAATTTATTTATGTTATTAATTTTAAGAATTAGTACCTGCATGTGAGATGAATGCTCGTCTTATATGTTTATTTTTGTTTTTATGAATGATTTATATATATGTGTTTGTTTTTCTCTTTAATTAAGTGTTGTCAATAATATAATAAAAAAAAAAGAATGAAAAATAATATTTTAAAATAAATAGAGAATTTGTTAGTGTTTAGTAAAAAAATAATAGCTAAAATATAAAATTATACTTTTTTACTAGATAAAATACTTAATGCTGCTAGCTCTTTATTCCCATCGCCGCAACTGTTGGAGTGTTATTAATTTCAACAACCTTAATTTTTTCTTTTTTGTCTTTTTTTTTTTTTTAAGAAAAATAACGGAGATATTTGAAGTTGAATGATTTAAACACAAATTTAATAAAGAGAGACTCCAGTTAAACTTTTTGATTATCTTCTCTCTTTCTCTAAAGCAATGCCCATGAGATTATTCTATTTCTTTCCTTTTTTGGCTTTTGATAGTCATCATCAAACCCTTTTTTTTTTTTTTGGAAAAATATAAAAAAGCCCCCAAATTATCAGTCATTTGCAATATAACCCCCAAATGTTTAAAAGACACTAAAGTAACCACCCAAACTACCAAAATATATCAAAAAAGCCACTTATTTTTTATATTCCTATAATACCCCTATTCTTTTAACAAATAAAATAATAAAATAATTGTAAAAAAAAAAAAAAAAAAAACCTATGGGCGAATAAATACACAAAAAAAGGTTTTTTAGAATAAATAAATAATTAGTCACTGTAGTTGGCCTAAATTA
>NC_081541.1:42383189-42386832 GCF_901000735.1 Corylus avellana
AAGATATGTATAGTTTGAATTAGGCTGTTACACGACCACCAAAAAAAAAAACGAGTCGCACCTTAAAAAAGAGAAATCACACATCTCAATAGTTGATAGCTTTAATAAAAATACTTGATTCATAATTAATGATCACTAATTTATATCAGTACTAATTGACATCACCTTACATATAAGGCTACCACCTTAGTAGAGAACCTGAGCTGAAATTATCAAGAAACGATACATATATAATAGTGAAATACAACAGTGGAAAGAACAGGTACGAGGCCCCAAATATCACTAAAAACCAAATCAAACGAAAAACATTAATTAAGTAGATGTAGAAGAAGAGAAAAAAAAAAAAGGAAGGCCAAATCGAAGCTTAACCCTTGTCGAACCACCTAGAAGGCTTGAGGAGAATCCGATGAGGAAACCAGCGATCGAGTTAGGCATAAGAGATAAAAGGCCATGCTAATTACGCGGACTCGGGAAGATCCTTGGCGTGCTTCTTACAGCGCTGGCAAATAGGGCATGAGCCAGAGCTTGATTCGTTATCATCTGATTTCTTAACAGCTTCATTGCATCTCTTGCCTGCAATTGTAACATATCTTCAACAAATACTATTTTCACAAAATAATAATAATAATAATAATGATAACATGGAACATACAACATAATTTCGTGATCATCCAGCACAACAAATAGATAGCCAGCCGTAGCGCGAGAGGCAGAGCTGCAACAAGAGCGATGAGACGAAACGGGGCAGTTTCATAAGGTGTAATGGAAAAAACAGCAGCTGCATAAGTCCCGCACATTGAGAGAGTGGCAACTAATACTTCTAAGAAGAAAGGTTTCCCAAAAGTAAGATATAATAAGAGATAGATTGAGGAAGAAAAGGCCATGGTGTTGCAAATCAAGAAAAAATAAAAGGGTACTGGTTGAGAAGCGTATACTGCCCGCCCCGGGATGTGTCCATCATCGAAATCTTGCCAAACTCCGCCGGGAGGAGCAACTCCGGCTTGAAAAGTCACTGCAGCAATCAAAGCAACCGCCACCAGTATAACGCCTCGCATGTCATTTGGAAGCTCCTTATGTAGAGGAAGAGGCAGGCTGGTTGGTATAATAAAGTTTCTAAGGAAGGTACGCAATCTTTTGCAACACTTTTCAGTACACGGGTTTTCATTTGAATGAGAAGAAACCATTTCTCACAACTCACAAGAAAAGCTTCGAGTAGAGAATGAGAAAGTCTGATACTTGTAACTACCTAGACCTCTAGTTGAGAGAGCCACACACATACGTACATTTATATAGTACAAGATTTGAAATGTTTTTTTTTTTTTTTCATCTTCTTTTTCCAACCGGGTTATTTATAACAAGTGAACCCTACACATGTGATGATGATGTGGGTTGGTGTCTTGGTGATGTCATGTGATGAGGTGGCTCTTGCCTCAGCTCATTAATGATCCATTAAAGACTCATGCATGTGATGAGTCGTGGTGCATGCATGTGACCAAAAATATCAACATTTCGTAATGACAAACTCGTACATACTACAGTTGTCAAGGTGCGGCAGCTTTCGAAAGGAAACACATAAAATAAAATTTGAAAAACAAAAAAACGAGAAAATGAACATTAAAAGGAAAGGCGAATTTTGGCACAATGTTAGATCGATCCCTAACATAAAACCAATAAGCTAGGGTGAAAATATAATTCTTAGGAAATACAATTCTTAGGAAAAAAAAAAAAAAAAAAACCGGTTATATGATACGTTTCAAAAGTCATTAGTCAAACTAGATACAGTAGATTTTAGTTAGTCATTTTGCACAAAAATTTAGATAAACCAATGTGACTGCTCATCATTCAACACTGTTACTAATGTTATTGGTGACTTTTGCATGCATGCTTCATGTAGTAGTGTTGCAAATCATACTAGCTTGTTCACTTTCTGAATTGTTTGGAAAGGAGAAATAAGGAAAAATATAGAGGAACCAATATGGTGGATATATATATATATAGGCAAACCTTGGTTGTTTCCAACCTGGATCGTTTCTGATCCAGTTGGAAATGTGTCAAATGCCGCAAGACATTCCTCCCAATCTAGTTGGAAATCTTACATTTCCAGTACTTTCTGTAGAGTTGGATGGACAATCGCAGTGCAAAAGGCACAGCAACTACTAATAGGATGTACCGAAACCTTACAGATTTATGGGGGGTGATAGCAAAAAGGGAAGATCCATAAATAACAACCATTGAAGCAGTTGGCAATCAACGTTAAGGCGGCTACCAGAAGTAGTAAAACTTCGAGCCTGTTTGGAATTGTGTTTAAATGACTTAAAAGTGTTTTTAACACTAAAAAAACCCGTTTAAATAAAAAATTACTCGTTTGGTAAAAAAATTAAAAGCGATTTTAAAGATTTAAAAGCCTAAAAATTATCAAAACGCACTTTTGGCAAAAGCTTAAAAATAAAGCTTTTGCCCAAAAGCTAATTTTAACTTAAAAGCTTTATTTGTCAAACGTAATCATAAACAAGCTCTTAAAGAGAAGTCTATTTGGCAACGAAATTGATGTGAAAAAAAAAAAAAAAAAGTTTTGTAGTAATTTTTTTATTTAAATAGTAGTAAAAAGTTATTAAAATGATGTAAAAAATAAGAATGTTGGCAATTAAATTTTTTAAATAAATAGTAAGAAGCTTTTCCCAAAAGGTGCCAATGAACCTTCCCCTTATTAATTTGTAAAAGTGAAATGATTTTTGCTTCGTGCTTTTGTTAGGGGATAAAAATTAGCTTTACAAGGAATATCATTTCTTGTGAATGAATAGGTATATATATATATATATATATATATATCTGGCTGTTTGTCCCTCTCTCTATATATATATATATATATATATATAAAGATATATATAGTTTGGATCAGGCTGTTACATGACCACCAAAAAGAAAGATAAGTCACACATCTCAATAGTTGATAGCTTTAATAAAAATACTTGATTCATAATTAATGATCACTAATTTACATCACCTTACATATAAGGCTACCACCTTATTAGAGAACCTGATCGAGCTGAAATTATCAAGAAACGATCATATATAATAGTGAAATACACCAGTGGAAAAAACAGGTACGAGGCCCCAAACATCACTAAAAACCAAATCAAAAGAAAAACAATAACTAGATGTAGAAGAAGAGAAAAAGAAAGGAAGGCCAAATTGAAGCTTAACCCTTGTCGAACCACCTAGAAAGCTTGAGGAGAATCTGATGAGGAAACTGATCGAACTAGGCATAAGATAAAAGGCCATGCTAATTAATTACTCGGACTGGTGAAGAGTACTCATGTAGACATCGTTGCTAGATCCAATCCCTAACATATATAAAAGCAATAGGGCCATGAAAATCATTAATAGATACAATATTATGATTATCTGTAGCAAATTAATTTACTGAAACAAGATGCTTTTTGTATTTGAGGAACATGGAGAATATGAGGAAGATGAAAGTTGCGGTTGGGAGGAGGAAAAATAGAGGAACCAAAATGGTGGTGGGTATATAGGCAAACCTTGGCGTGCTTCTTACAGAGCTGGCAAATATTTCATCCATTGTTTGTTTCATTATTAGGTTCTTCTTTGTATCCCATCCATGCAGCAATTGTAACATATCTTC
>NC_081541.1:42387023-42393684 GCF_901000735.1 Corylus avellana
AAAGATAAGCAATCACACACGATACAAAGATTTAAGTGGTTCGACTTAACAAGCCTACATCCACTGGCGGAGACGATCCAGAGAAAATTTACTATCAAAAGATGAGTATAAGAGAGTAACAGGGGGAGAAAACCATTCAAACCCAAAGCCCCTTTTACACCCAATTCTTACTTTACCCAAAGGAAAATACTAACAAAAAAAAAAAAAAAAAACTCTCTTTTTTTTAGTGCTCTCACATTTTCTTTCTCTCAATTGTTTTTGGCACACACTAAAACACAGGGCTTTATGCCTTTATATATTGCACCATAGTCGATTGTAGTCTCCTAGTACAAGTCAAATATCAAATCCAATTCCAACTTAGACTAGGAGTTCACGTGAGCAAAGAAAAGGAATTCCAACATCAACTAGGAGAAACTTCTCCAAGTAGAACTAGTGGGGGCCCACGTGTGATGGGTGGCAAGTCACACATAACAATCTCCACCTTGACTTGAATCCCATCAAATCTAACAAAACGTGTCTCCTTTGAATGTCTCCTCCTCAGCCCCTAAGGGCAATCACATTCCACAAGTGCCACTCAAGTCCAAGCGCCTCTTGAACTTGAGCATAAGACCTGATTTAGACATTACACCATGCCTCCCTATCAGTCTCGTCGATCGTACAGCTTTCTCCGATAACTCTTTCTTCCTGTAGACCCATCTGCATTCTTTAGCCTTATTTCCCTTGGGTAATTCTGTCAATTCCCAAGCTTTACCACTCCGTAGTGACTTGATCTCTTTCGACATACCATCCTAATCAGACAATGGATCTCCACTACTAGCCGTTAGAGCAAAAGAAACCATATCCTCAAAGCCATACCTCTTTGTTGCTTTACGACCACGTTTCTCTTTGCCTCTTGCTAAAGAATAACACTCTTCTTGATGTTGTGAGTCACTTGAAGATTCTTTATCATCACATTCATCTGTGAGTGAATACTGTTCATCAAGCTCCATCTCCACGAATTATTTCTTTTTCTGCACTGTACATTCAGAAAGCTCATCTAAGTTAACAAACTCAGACTTCTTCAGTTCATGCTCTGTAACTTCAGGTTCTACACTTGACCCATCCTTGTACATAGCACACTCATTAAAAGTCACATTCCGACTTCTAATGATCTTTCGATTTTGATCATCCCAAAATCGATAACCGAGGGCCTCATCTCCATATCCAATGAAGAAACACTTACTAGATTTACCATCTAGTTTACTTATAGCATCAGACTCAACATGGACATAAAAAGCTCAACCAAAAACTTCAGATGTGAAAGATTTACCTCTTTTCCACTTCAGACTTCTTCCGGTAGTCTATGGCTCAGGGGAACAGAAGGACCCCTATTTATCAGGTATGCAACAGTGCTCATTGCATCAGCCCAGAAAGTCTTTGGTAACCTAGCATGCAACCTCATACTCCTAGCATACTCATTGAGAGTTCTATTCATGCACTCAGCCACGCCATTCTGCTGCGACATTCCCGAGATAGTTTTCTCCATTCTAATCCCATTCACTGCGCAAAATTGTTTAAACCCCCTGTCTTCGTATTCTCTTCCCTTGTCTGATCTCAAACACTTTAGCTCCATGCCCGTTTCAATCTCAACCATGGCCTTCCATTTATTAAAAGTCTCAAATACATCAGATTTATTTTTCAAGAAATAAACTCATACCTTCTTGCTTGAGTCATCAATAAATGTGATGTAATACCGCGAGCCTCCTAGAGATGCCACTGGTGCGGGACCCCACAAATCCGTGTGTACCAGCTCCAGCTTTCCAAGCTAAGGTGCTTTACCAACTTCCGCGAAACTCACCTTCTTCTGCTTCCCTAGGATGCAGCCTTTACATAAATCAGACTCAACTGACTTTAACCCCGGTAGTTTCCCTTTTGACATAAGTACCTTCATCTCTTTCTCGCTCATGTGCCCAAGCCTTAGGTGTCATAGTTTTGAGTCAGCACCCGTATCTGCAACAGCAACTGTATCCTTACTGTTCGTAGTCATATAGAGAGTACTCGTCTTATGACCACGAGCCAAAATCCTAGCTCCCTTGCTGACTTTCCACCGTGAAAATGAATTGAATGCCCTTCCTCATCAAGCTGTCCCACTGAAATCAGATTATTCTTCAGCTCCGGAACATGCCTGACCTTCTGTAGCTTCCATACCGAGTCACTGTGAACTCTAATGCGAACATCGCCTAGGCCCACAACTTCTAGCGCCGTTCCGTCAACCAAATACACCTTCCTGAAATTTTCACCAACATAGTTCTCGAGAATATCATGGATCACTGTCGTATGAAAAGATACTCTTGAGTCTAAGACCCAAGAATCAAGGAGACTGTCAACAGAAAGAAGTAGGGCTTCATATACTTCTTCTACATAATCATTTTCAGTCTCCTTCTACAGTTCCCTACAGTTCTTCTTGTAGTGGCCAGTCTTGCCATAGTTCCAACACTCAAGTTGTTGGCCGAATCTGAATTTGCTCCTCCCTTTTCTAAAATTTGATCTGCCTTGACCAGAGTTTCTATTTTGTCCTCTGCCCCGAGTCTCGAGGTTTAAAGCAGCACTAGAACAAGAGGCTTCACCCGCATATTTTCTGCGAACCTCTTCACTGAGAATCAAATTCCTGACGTTTTCATAACTTAGTTTACTCTTTCCTACTGAGTTACTCACAGCCATCCTCACTGCTTCCCAGCTATTTGGCAAAGATGCCAAGACGATCAACTCGCGAACCTTATCATCAAAATTAATTTTCACTGATAACAATTGATTTGTGATGGTGTTGAACTCATTGAGATGATATGCCACCGAAGCCCCTTCCACCATCTTTAGGTTGAACAATTTCTTCATCAGATGCACCTTGTTGTTAGCTGACGACTTCTCATACATGCTTGACAAAGCCTTCATTAGACCTGCTGTGGTCTTCTCTTTTACAAAGTTGTGTACAACTGATTTTGACAGTGATTACTTGATAACTGCTAGGGCTTTACGATCAAGTAGAGCCCACTCGCTATCATACATGTCGTCGGGTTGTTCTTCCAAAAGAGGTTGATAAGATCTTTCCTATAAGGAATATCTTCAATCTGTACCTTCCAATACCCAAAATCTTTGCCGTCGAATTTTTCGATTCCTATCTTTCCTTCTTCACTTGCCATCGCTCCTACTCGAACCAACAGCTCTGATACCAATTGTTAGGAAATTAATCATATTTTTCAAGACCCGTGAGATACGAAAAATAAGAAGAATGCGGAATAACAAAGATACGTAATCATACAGGACACAAAGATTGAAGTGGTTTGGCTTAACAAGCTTACATCCACTGGGGGAGACGACCCGGAGAAAATTTACTATCAAAAGATGAGTATAAGAGAGTAACAGGGCGAGAAAACCACTCAAACCCAAAGCCCCTTTTATACATAATTCTCACTTTACTCACAGGAGAATAATAACCAAAAAAAAAAAACAAACTCTTTTTCTTGGTGCTCTCACCTTTTCTTTCTCTTAATTGTTTTTGGCACACACTAAAACACAAGGGTTATTGCCTTTATATATTGCACCATAATTGGTTGTAGTCTCCTAGTACAAGTCAAATATCAAATCCAATTCCAACTTAGACTAGGAGTTCACGTGAGCAAAGAAAAGGAATTCCAACATCAACTAGGGGAAACTTCTCCAAGTAGAACTAGTGGGGGCCCACGTATGATGGGTGGCTAGTCACACCTAAGAGCATTCCCAGTAGACTCCCTATAAGGTAGTCTGCTCCCTATGTTTAGGGAATATGTCCAAAAAATCACAAAAAAGTCCCACAGCAGATTCCCTATATGGTTCCTTAAACCATCAGCTGCTACAGTTGAACCCAATGTTTTGGGTTCAACTGTAGCGATCCATATGATTATTATATTGATAAAACTGATGCTCTCTCTCTCCTCTCTCCTCTCTTCGTCTGCCCCTTCTTTCCCCCAGCATTTTATTTTCTTCTTCTCCGTTCAAGCAAACACAGAAGGAGAAGAGAGGCCTTCCCTGACCCACTTTGCAAGCTTAATCTCAAGAGACCTCTAATTTTGTCAAGTCATTTCCAATGGCTAGCAACAACATCAAAGAAGGTGGAGGATTTCTTGAGGTTTCAGATGAGAAGAGAAGGAATGAACATGGTGAATCAGAGGAGAAATTGCAAATCGCAAATCAGAGACTGAAACCATCAAATCTTATTGCTTCAACTTCGGTCTGAGAGACAATCTGAACCCCATCCTTGTTCACGATTAGATTTCCATCCATAAACGTACTGCTCCGAGTCCTCAAACTTGACGCAAATCGGAGAACAAATCGCAGATCGGAGAAGAAATCGTAGACGCAAATCGGAGAACAAATAGAAGTCACAAACTTGAACCATTTGAGAAGAAAAAGGCAAAATCACAGGGAAGAAGAAATTGCTACTGCAGGAAGAAAGAAGAAAAAAATATGAGGGAGAGAGAGAAAGTATAAATTATAGGAATAAAATAAAAAAAAGTAAAATAAAAAAATAATATTTTAATGATATAAGGAAGCATTTAAGGAAGCTATTGGGGTGTAAATTGACATAGGAAAACAAAAAGTAGTTTGAATCCTTAAACTTAAGAAATATGACCGGATAGCTGCTGGGAATGCTCTAACAATGAGATAGCTCTTGGGACATCATCAACAATCCATTAAAGACTTGGAATTGATGCATGGCAATGCTGCATGTGCATTTGACCAAAAATGTCAACATTTTGCAATAACAGAGACCACTACAACTGTCAAGGTGGGGCAGCTTTCGAATTGAAACAAATAAAATGAAATGAAAAAGGCGCATCAACCCAAAAAAAAAAAAAAAATTCCCCTTATTAATTAATTATTTAAAAATAATAATAATAATAAAAGTCATTTAAAACACACATCAATCCACCTGAATCAGATGTGAAGAATAATATCATTTATATAAGATATTTTCAATATTAACTCGTGTATTTTTCTTATATTATGTATCTATGTTAGTTATCTATTTGTTAGGGATGAAAAGGTGGTTAGTAAAATTTATTAGTCGCCTCCGTTAACCGTTTAGGTGGTTAATCGACAGTTAGTGGTTAGTAGAATTACTAACTGCTAACTGCTTTTTAAAAGAAAAAATAAAACAAAACAAAACGATATCGTTTTTATAGTGATGTGATAATATCATATTTTCTAGATTTTTATATATTTTTAAAATTTTAAATACAGAAATGACATCATTTCATATATATATATATATATATATAAACTTAAACTTAAAATTGTTAATCGTAACTGTCTAAGCAATTTTTTCTAACTGCTTTCAAAAGTGGTTAGTGATTTTTTTAAATAAAAACCTCTAGAAATTTATATGTTTTTTGACTTCCTATCTACATTGTGTCACTAGATCAACAAGTTGATTCTCAGAACTCACGCACCCTAGAAATATTGTATATGTTGCATTGAAAAAAAAAAAAAAAATCAAAGTTCCATTAAATTAAGAACAATTGAACTTTAAAAAAGATATTACAAAAATAATGACAATTCAAATCATGGCTGAAGTTGCCGGCTATCCCTCTTCTCCTCCAGTCTTTCTCATCCCACTTGTCCCTCCTCCCTGTTCCATCTCCTTCTCTCTCTAAACCCATTTTTCTCTATCTACAAAGTCACAACAAATATTCAAACAAAATGTACCAAAGATGAAATATTACCTCTTATTTTATATGTTCTTCCTCTGCAAATCGTGTATCTCTCTCATCTCATGCCTGATGCTATATCTCGAACTGTTACTATCACATTTATTTATGTGGCACGTCGCGTGCAAATTTATTTTTAAAATAAATAAATAAATAAAAAAATAATTTTGCACGGGCGTGCGTATCAGTGCTCGTATGTGATGTATGCATGTCTTGCATCATGGTATGAGACCGGCGCTCTGTACGGAGGAACAAGATAACCTTTGAATATCATTTCCTTTCACAAAATGTGAAATGAAGACTTTTTTGGAATTGATTCTTGGTAGCTTAGGTAAAATGTTAATATTAGCTATATTTAGTTATTATTTATTTTTTTAGCTCCATCATAGTAGTTTATCATTAGTTAGAATAGTTATATTGCTACAGTGAATAGCAATTTAGAGTTATTCACGGTAGCACATTAGATGAATAAAATATTATTTATTATTTCTTTATTTCACATGTTTTTACCCCCAAGATCTTTTATTTCTTCTAAACACCTCTTCACATCTGCCACGTCTCTCTTTCAAACACAAAATTTATCTCTTTCGCTCAAAAAAATTTCTTCATACAGTTGGATGAAAAAATTGAATGCATAAAAAATTTATTTCATGGAAACATACAGACGAAAACAAATCAATTGCAATTGGATGAAAAAACTTATTGCAAAAAAAAAAAAAAATTATTGCATGGAAATACACGGATGAAAACAAATCAATTGAAACTAGACGAAAAAATTTATATATGTTATTAATTTTAAGAATTAGTACCTGTATGTGAGATGAATGCTCGTCCTATGTGTTTATTTTTGTTTTTATGAATGATTTATATATATATTTTTGTTTTTTCCTTTAATTAAGTGTTGTCAATAATATAATAAAAAAATAATAAAAAATAAT
>NC_081541.1:42393784-42398774 GCF_901000735.1 Corylus avellana
TATTTAATTATTTAATTTTTATTTTTAAAATTTAAATAATATTTTATTGTTTTATATTGGATGGGGCACATGGCAAATTAGTGACGGTTAGATGAAAATAAGTGGCAAGGATTTTTTTTTTTTCTTTTTTTTTTAAAAAAGAAACCCATAGGCAATTCTAGAAAAAGTGCCGGGATCTCAATCGAGCTAGAAATGACTCAACAAATGCATGAATGTCGTTATCAGGGAGAGACAAATTTCAATATATAGTTGAGGCAATATAAAAAGTATTACATATATTTTATTATTTTAACATCGAGTAATGTTATAATTAAGGAAAATTTTTGTTTTATTTTTATTCGTTTAAAAATGGTATAATTTTTAAAATTATGGATAAATAAAAATTCAATAATAATTGATTTTAAATTTAATTGTAGTTTTTTATTTTTATTTTATTTTATTTGTTTCCTTTCAAAAGCTGCCCACCATGACCATGCATCAATTTCTAGCCTGTAATGGATCATTGATGACGCAAGAGCTATCTCATCACATGACATCACCAACCGAACATCATCATCCATCATCCATTTGAGAAACCCAGGACGAAGCGTGCTATATTATTTTATCGTGGTAAATTCATTTTTAAGCTTTTTCAAAATATAGTTTTGAGATTTTTTTAGAACAAAAACATTAAAATTAAAAAAAAAAAAAAAAACATTTTTTTAAGCTTTACCAAAATTGGCTTACTTCTTTTTTTGACATGTTCACATAAGACGAGAGAGAGATTCGAATTAGTGATCTCTGCTTCATTAAACGTGATCTTCAGCAGCAGATTGAGCTATCTCTTGGAGACAATTTTATATATATTAAAAGCATTTTAAGGAACTTAAAATGTTGTAAACTGAATGAGCTGTAAATTAATCATAAATCATTTAGGTTTTATCCTAGAACTTCTAATTTATTTATTTATTATTATTATTTTTTTTCTTTCGGCCTCTCCTTTCAGCATAGTATTATCTATTTTATTATTAGAATTTAAAGTTAAATTTAGTATACACATATCCTATATTATTTAAATTTCTTAAAAAAACATATCAACATTAGTTACACTATTGGCCAACATTAGTTTTATGCCTTGGGCCGGATCTGTCTGGTGGTGCTCCTTTGTTGAACTGTTTAATTTCTACTCCAATTTATAATAGGGATCAACTCTTTTTTTTAGCTGACAAAAAATCTTTTACCAAACCAATTTGGAAATGTTGATTGCCAACTGCTTCAATGGTCGTTATTTATGGATCTTCCCTTTTTGCTGTCTCCCCCCATAAATCTGTAAGGTTTCGGTACATCCTATTAGCAGCTGCTGTGCCTTTTGCACTGCGATTGTCCATTCAACTCTACAGAAAGTGGAAATGTAAGATTTCCAACTAGCTAGATTGGGAGGAATGTCTTGCGGCATTTGACACATTTCCAATCTGGATCAGAAACGATCCAGGTTGGAAACAACCAAGGTTTGCCTATATATATATATATATATATATATATATATATCCACCATATTGGTTCCTCTATATTTTTCCTTATTTCTCCTTTCCAACCATGCATGCAGAAGTCACCAATAAGATTAGTAACAGTGTTGAATATTGAGCATTCACATTGGTTTATCTAAATTTTTATGCAAAATGACTAACCAAAATCTACTATATCCAGTTTGGCTAATGAGTTTTGAAACACGTCATATGACCGATTATTTATTTTTGTTCTATATCATTTAAAATATATATATATATATTTTTTTTTTCTAAGGATTGTATTTTCACCCTAGCTTATTGGTTTTATGTCAGGGATCTAGCTAGCAATATGGCCTTCTATCTTATGCCGGCCAGTTTCTTCATCAGATTCTCCTCAGGCTTTCTTTGATGAGAGCGTACCGCCAGCCTTCAATGGTGTCATTGTTTTGGACACATGACTGCCATCTTCTAGGTGGTTCGACGGATTAAGCTTCAATTTGGCCTTCATTTTGCTTTGAAATAAAGCTTCTGGTGTTAATTTGTTCATATATCTTGCCAAGCACTAGCTAAGCTAATGTTTTCCTTTGGATTTGGTTTTTAGTGATGTTTGGGGCCTTGCCCCAGTTCTTTCCACTAATGACTTTCACTATATATATTATGTATCGTTTCTAGATCATTTTTGTAAATTATGTTGGGTTGTTCCAATTGTTGCAAAATCTGATGTGCGTTTAGTCTTTTTAAAATTTGAAAAATAGTACACATACCCCTTAAGAAACTACTGCAATAGACAAAATAGTAATATATAAAACGAATTGCTGTAATGAACAAAATAAAAACAAACCACAAAATAATCAACACAATAATTTTAGTCTTGAAGTGGAAACCATTTGAACACTTCAAAAATAATATCACTCAAAGGCAGCTAATCCTAGAAGGTCAAATGGTCAATCATTATAATTTATAAATGATTCAGGTATATACATAACTTATAATCCCTTTGTAAAATACCCAACCCCCATATCCTTTGGGGGTGGTTTTTGCTATCCCTATCCTGACCGAATGAGGGTGGTTTCGACTACTTTCTATGATTGAAGGAGTGGTTCGGCCAATCCAATGACCCCCAAGTGTTGATAAATAATATAAAATCGAAAAGAGAGAGATCAAGAGAGAGTCAAGACACAGATTTACGTGGTTTGACAATGTGCTTATATTCACATGAGTGTGTGACTATATTTTACTATTCAATGATTTAGGGTTACAACATAACATATTTATAGGAAAACTCCAAAATATCTCTCACAACTTATCACTTTGACTCACTTTGGATGATTATATCTTGGAGGCAAGACGGGCTCAAGCCTCAGGCGACCTAGACAGTCATTTAAGGCCCCCTAATAAAATAATGTTCTAATTAATAATTGTAAAATAAATTTTTTTTTCTCTGCTGTCGAGCAACAGAGAAATTTTTTTTTTCTCTGTTGCCAGTTCGATTTTATAAGAGTGAATAAGTTATTATTGTTGTCTGGGAGTTTGATTTTATACGAGTGAATAACTGGGAGGAGAGACTGTTCTCTTCACAATTCTGTCTCAAAACCCCTGTGGCAAACTGTATGTAATTTTTCAACCAGAATCTACATTTCAATTCATGAACCAGTGTATTTTAGCAACAAAATTGTTTATGATCTTTGCTTTTGTTTTATGAATATTTTGAGCTCTATTGTCTGGGAGTTCTATTTTTTTTTACACAGAGCTCAAAATATTCATAAAACAAAAGCAAAAAATTAACTGGTTCATGAACTGAAATGTAGATTCTTGCTGAAAAATTACTTACAGTTTGCCCAGTTATTCACTCTTATAAAATCAAACTCCCAGACAACAATAATAACTTATTCAACTCTTATAAAATCAAACTTCTCTATTGCCCGGTAGCAGAGAATTTTTTTTTTTTTTTTTCTACTGCCACTGATGAGAGAGAGGGGCACTGGAGAGAGGGAGGAGGAGCTTGGTTCTTACCCGGCGTTTTTTGTAGGGGTCATATCCGTCATCTTCGGCTTTCTCTGTACCGGCCCGCTGCGTCTCCGACAGCAAGTTGGTGGTTGTGATGATTTTAGAGAAAAATATGTAAAAATTATTCTAGAAGGTGTTTTGTTTTAGGTATTCTAGAAAAAAGATTAGGTGGAACACCATATTTTTATTATAGTATTCCATGCTGACGTGTCGCATTCTTATTAGAGGGCACAAATGCCTTGATTTGTGCCAAGACCCTATAGAAATTATTCTCATTTAGTTTTTATGAATCATCATATGAAGAGTCGCTCTAATTATGTGTTGATTTTATTTTGTGGGTTATTTTTGTAATTGTCTTCCTTTACTCAAAAATTAATTACTATATTCAGTTTAAAACAGTGTTATATCCAATCAATATCGTCACTATACAATTTCATTTCGGTATTTAAATCATTCAACCTCAAATATCTCCGTTATTAAAAATAAATAATTTAAGGTGGTCGAAATTAATAACACTCCAATAAACTTAAGGTTGTTGGGGGCGATGGCAATAAAGAGCTGTTAGATATTTGATACCAAAAACTCTTCATTTCACATTTTGTGAAAGGAAATGATCAAGTCAAAGGATATCTTGTTCCTCCGTACAGAGCGCCGGTCCCAACCATGATGCAACACGTACATGCATCACAGCTCGGGATGTAGCTGTGGATAAGTGTCATTGGATTATGAAGGCGAAGTTGTAGCCGCACGAAGTTTTACAAAAAAATATGTATTAGTAGAATATGTTGTGGTTGAAGCCTTGGCAACTCTATATGTTGTGGATTTTGTGAGGGAGATGAACTTTCTTGATATTATTTTTGAAGAAAATGTCCTATAGATTGTCATTGCGGTTAAAACAGATAGCAAAAATTGAAGCAAATTTGGTCACACTGTGGATGAAATTAGAGTGAGAATGCATCATTTTCGATTTTAGAGGATTGACCATATAAAACAAGACGCAAACTCAGCCATTCATTATTTGGCTCGTAAGGCTATTAAGTGTGTTATAAATAGAATTTGGATTAAAAAAATTTCAACATGTATCTATGGTATTGTAAGCGGGGAGAAAGTAATCCACGTTTGATCGCTTTTTTATTTTTTTTTATTTATCAATATAGGTTGAAATTCTGTTAAAAAAAAAAAGGAAAAAAATATAAAAAAACCCCATAAACTACCAGTCATTTTCAATATAGCCCCTCAATGTTTGAAAGGTACTAAAGTATCTCCCAAACTACCATAATGTATCAAAAATGCCACTTATTATTTTATATTCCTATAATACCCATATTCTTTTAACAAATAAAATAATTGTAAAAAAAAAAAAAAACAATTTTTTTTTTAAAAAAAAAAAACCAATAGCCAAATAACAAAAAAATACTTTTTGAATAAATAAATAATTAGTCACTGTAGTTGGCCTAAATTTTAAATTGCTTCATGTCGTATTAAAGTAAAATCAA
>NC_081541.1:42398874-42408770 GCF_901000735.1 Corylus avellana
CAAAGGAAGTCTGATTTCTTTCTGGTTTTCCAGAAGGTGAAATGGAGAGAGAAAGAAAGATGAAATGGAATTCCAAAGCCTATTTCAGCAAAACAGCCACACTCATTAGGCAAACTCCAAACCAAATTACAGCAAAATAGATTAAAATGGAATTCAAGCCAAATTACAGCCACACTCATTAGGCAAACTCCAAAGCCTATTTCAGCAAAACAGCCACACTCATTAGGCAAACTCCAAAGCCAAATTACAGCAAAACATATTAGACAAACTTCAAAGTCAAACACAATTAGAGAAAATCAAAGCAACTTGAGGGAGCTCCATAGGCGTTGATCCTATCTACACCAATATCAGCCTTAGACGATGAAGATGCAGGATTTTGAGACATGACAAGTGTTGTTGTAGAAGGATATACCATAGTTGGCAAATAGCACTGTAAATTATACACATATAAACAAAAGTTAAAGAATAGATATATTCTTCACTATTAATCAAATAAACACACTTTGGTGGAGTATATGTTATAAAGAAAACTTACCGTTGCTAAACTTTGTTGTTCAATCGACCCCAAGTTAGCTCGCATCAACTTTGTATTCACAATATCCCTATTGAAAAAGAACATTTTGAAAAAATATGGAGTCAAAATACATTCAAAATTTTAAAGTAATGTATTATAAATTGAAAGAAAAAAAAAATCATAAGAATACCTTGTTTGCCTATGCGAAGGACAATTGCTTTTCACATGCCCAATTTGTTTGCAAATGCTACAAGTCCTTGTGGCCGTTCCTTGTTTTTCATTGGGATGTTTTTGTCTCAAAGATTTGGGTCGTCCTCTACAAGGAACATGTATAGGATCTTGCAATGTACATGTAATGTTCGACAATACTTGGCTATTTTGTAGAGGACCCTTGAGACTTCCTACATCATCAACTTCCTCTATATCTTTCTCACAATCATCATCCATTGTCATAAGCTCGTTACGAAGCTTTTGTAAAGCAATGCTAATATGTTCATATTTTTTTTTCGAATGGGGCCCCAATTCTACAACATTATCGAATTCCAACTTTAAGCTATTTTTCAACAAGATGGAAGAATTTTGTCTCCCTACTTCTATTTCATCACTAGAAATGTCATGTATAATGCGACTCTTGGCATTGATTGTCCATCTCTCTAAAACATATTGTTGGGGGATGTCCTCAAAAGATTTCTTCAACAAAACTTGAAGAATGTGTCTACATAGTATTCCAACAAATTCAAACATGCGACATGTACAAGTCACTTTCTTCTCAATAATTTCAAGTTTAACTTCATAAAATGGATTTTCTCTCCCATGATGGGCCACCATATATATCTTTGTACCTCCTTCTTCCCGATGTTTAGATGAAGTGTATTTTTGACTATTAAATAGCTCTTCTTGAAACATCAAAAATGACTTTCTTGTGTAAACACTTGCCACTTGAACTTCCATCTTATAGCATGTTTTCAAAATTGGTCTAGAAGTTTTTGTCCTGACATCTTTTTCTTTCTCTTTAATGTAACGTGCATCCAAGGCTTTCTCATATTGATGGACAAAGTCACTCACCATTGTGCTTGAACGAACATAATCTTTAAAAAACTTATTTATACTCTCACTCCGTTGAGTTGTAGACATGCCGGCACAAAATGAGTTTCGCAAGTAAGCCGGCACCCACTTCGCACGCCGCATATAGAGTTTTTTCAACCAATCATTCTCTCCCAACTCATACTTTCCTACAAGTTCTCCCCATTCTGTCTCAAACTCTTCAATTGTGAGTGTGCTATGAATACAATGGTTAAAGTCTAATTGGAAAGATGAATACTTATTATATATATGAGCCAAATATTCTGGAACCTTTTGTAAGATATGCCACAAACACAGTCTATGAGTAGTATTTGGTAGTACCTTTGCAATTGCCTTACCCATAGCCTTGTCATCATCTGTGATAATTGTAAAAGGAGCACGTCCAAGCATTGCCTTAAGCCATGTTTTCAACAACCATGTATAAGATTCAGCCGTTTCATTTACAAGCAAAGCACATCCAAACATAACAGATTGATGATGATGGTTAACTCCGGTAAAAGGAACAAAAGGCATCCTATAACGATTTGTCAAGTAAGTAGCATCAAAAGTAACAACATCTCCAAAATACTGGTATGCAGCTCGTGATCTAGCATCTGCCCAAAAGCAATTACCCATACATCCATTTTCATCGACTTCGATTGAGAAAAAAAAACTTGGGTTTTTGCATTGGCTCTCCATAAAATAATTATACATTCGTTGTGCATCTCCTTTTCCAATAAGAACTCTTCTTTTGTTGCCCAAATAATTTTCAACATCTTTACCAATACACCCAATATTATAGTCACCACCACATTCCTTACTCAACACCGACATTATTTTCCTTGGAGGTACACCGGAGTCATTAAGTGTATCTATAAGACTTCTTTGTGCACTTGTTACCTCTCTATGTCCACGAAGAAAACGTGTACTTTTAGGACTAAGAAGCTCATGATTATGTTGAACTACGAACTTACTTATAGTCCATCTTAACCCCACCTTCTTTAAGCCCATCAATGCTTTACATCCTACCCTTGTTTTTGCAGGCTTCGACTTTATATGGGTTTTCTTGTGATAAATCTTACTACGAAATCCTTGCCTTGAACAAACAAAATCTACTGCAATCAATGACTTATCTTCCTTTGATAGTCGAGTATGATTTTTCCTAATACTAAAACCCTTTTTCCTTGCATAAGCATTATAACACGTACGAGCATCTTCGACCTCATCAAATTCCAAACCAATGCATGGTTCTAAAGGACCATTACGAAGCAAGTTTCTATCATTTTGATCTTCTATCATCTCGTCATCAACATCTACGTCTTCTATAACCAAGGAATCATCAACATCTAAGTCTTCTATAACCAAGGAATCATCAACATCTATGTCTTCTATCATTTCTTGACTTTTATTATTTAGATCTGCAAAATGCACCATAGATTGTTTAAATAATTATTAGGTTTCATGATTTCAGTACTAAAATTGTAAATGGGCAAAGGCTTGAGCAAAGATCCATTCGTGTAATCCAAAAATGACTATCACTACAAAGGTAAAAAATGACCCACTAAATTTAATCTCTCAGCATCAAATAGAGGTAAGTCCAAGCAATAATCATTCAACAAAATTGAAAAAAACAGAGCTTGGGCAGTGGAACAAAAAATTGAAAAAAATAAAATAAAAAAATCGCAACAAACTCACCTTGCTGCTGGAAGGAACAAACCAACAAAAAAAATCTGCCGAATACGATTGAGTGTTGGGCAGGGGCGGCAGCGATTGGGCGAGGCTTTGAGCAGGGGCGGCAAAGGCTTGGGCAGGGTCGGGAAAGGCTTGGGCAGGGGTGAATAAGATAAACAATGGCGGCAAAGGCTTGGGCAGCGGCGGGAAAGGCTTGGGCAGGGGCGTGTCTTTAGTTTGTTAGGGATGAATAAGATAAACAATATTAAGTGTTTTTATTCCAGTGTTGGAGGTCCCATTCTATTAATTGTATCTAGCTTAGGTGTACATCTTCTATTGGTTGCTGCAATACTTAACTTTGCAAAAGATGAACCCATAAGAAGTTTTCCCCTATTCTTTTTCTATATCGTTATTTAGTCAAGTCTAGACAACGACACAAATAAATTATAAAGTGGTGTTGAGTTAGCCTCTCGTTGAACTCAGCCGCCCGGCCTTCTTTTTCTTTTGTTTTTTCAATCCACATGTAGTGTCGCATGTGAAATGAACAATGGGAAAAAATAGGCTCGATTATTCTTCTCTTTATGATTGTAAATTCACTACAAGTAGATTGATTTGTATAAATTAGGTAATAACTATTTTGTAGCTAATTATTTATGTCATTTGTTGTATAGGAGCTCTTAAGCATCATTTCACTAAGTTCTAGCTAAGGTTTGTATCATTTGGTATTAGAGTCAATTACTACATAAAGACTAGTATGGGATTAGACACCGCTCGTCCAGTATAACATCAATTAAATGGGTTGCCAGTTTGTAATCGAGTCATAAAAACTAGATTACAATATCTTCCTATTATGTGTATGGGCAAGGTATTGAATACAAATAGATAAGTGGAGCCTCCAAAAGAGAAAAATCTACCATTGGATTAGCATTGATAGAGTGGACCACCGTGGACATTGGCTGCATTACAATATGATGATATGTTACAATCTTAATTAAGATCCTCTTTAAGATTGCGTTAAGGAACTTAATAGTACTTTTACAAAAGTTGTGCCAATCAAAAGTGGGTCTATTTAGTAAAAAACTTAAAAATTCACTTTAATTTTGACTTTTTAGCTCTAAAAAAAGATCAACATTGCATTTTGGAGAAAGCTTAAAAATGATTTTTTTTTTTTTCTCAGAAAGTTCGTTTAAGCTTTTTTTTTATTGACAATACTGTATTTCCAAACGCAATCTCAAACATTAGATCACTAATTACCCTAAAAACTTAAGTTAATAGGAAGAGATAAATTTAATCATTTAATTAATACTCTAACACTCCCCCCTTACTTCAGGATGAGAGAGTGCCATCCATTTTTCTTTTCTTTACGATCAATGAATACCAAAGCTTGTGCCAATGATTAACCATTTTTCTTTTCTTATAGTATATAACATTACAAATACAAAAAATTTTGAAGAACAAGTTTTTTTTTTTTTTTTTTTTTTTTTTCAATTTGAAGAACAAGTCTTATAGGCGTGTTGACTTGACTAAATAATTAATGTGAGGTGGACTGTATAAGGACCACACGGTAGCCGTAGCTAGCTTTCAAGTCCGAAAATGGTTTTTGGAGTTATAGGAAGACTTGAAGAATCAAGAATAGATCCATTTTGGATTTATTCAAACAAAGAAATCGCCAGGAAAAAAATGGGATCTTGTCACATACATTGGGAGACTTAGCCGTGGGTTTCATGTCCAAAAATGTGAGGACACTGAGGTGGACTGATCAGTAAAGACATCAGTAGCTAACCTGTGTGTTTCGAGACTAAAAATGATTTTCCAAAAAATAAGAAAGACTGGAGTGGGTTGGTGTTGGAATAAGTAGCTCATATTCTCTCGGTTATAAAGAGTAATATTGAAACTACTGGCCTATTTGGTGTAATTAGTTTATGTGGGCCTGAAGACAAATAAGTTGTGAGAGGTATTTTTGGTTTTTCCAAAATAATTGCAATTAAAATTTTCCTATAAATATGTTATGTTGTAACCTTAAATCATTGAATAGTAAAATATAGCCGCACTCTCATGTGGACGTAGATACATGACCAAACCACGTAAATCTGTGTCTCAACTTTCTCTTAATCTCTCTCTTTTCGATTTCATATTATTCAACACTTGGAAGTCGTTAGATGGGCCGAACCACTCCTTCAATCACAGAAAGTACGTAGTCGAAACACCCTCATTCGGTCTGAATAGGGATAGCAAAAACCACCCCCAAATTAAAGGATACGGGGGTTAGGTATTTTACAAAGGGATTATAAGTCATGTATATACCTGAATCATTTATAAATTATAATGATTGGCCTTCTAGGATTAGCTGCCTTTGAGTGATACTATTTTTGAAGTGTTTAAATGGTTTCCACTTCAAGACTAAAATTATTGTGTTGATTATTTTGTGGTTTGTTTTTATTTTGTTTATTACAGTAATTCGTTTTATATATTACTATTTTGTCTATTGCAGTAGTTTCTTAAGGGGTCTGTGTACTATTTTTCAAAATTTAAAAAGACTAAACGCACATCAGATTTTGCAACAATTGGAACAACCCAACATAATTTACAAAAATGATGGAGAAACGATACATAATATATAGTGAAAGTCATTAGTAGAAAGAACTGGGGCAAGGCCCCAAACATCACTAAAAACCAAATCCAAAGGAAAACATTAGCTTAGCTAGTGCTTGTCAAGATATATGAACAAATTAACACCAGAAACTTTTTTTCAAAGCAAAATGAAGGCCAAATTGAAGCTTAATCCGTCGAACCGCGCCACCTAGAAGCTGGCAGTCGATCGTGTCCAAAACAATGACACCATTGAAGGCTAGCTGGTACGCTCATCAAAGAAAGCTTGAGGAGAATCTGATGATGAAACTTGCATAAGATAAAAGGCCATGTTGCTAGCTAGATCCCTAGCTAACATAAAACCAATAAGCTATGGTGAAAATACAATCATTAGAAAAAAAAAAAAATAAATAAATAAATAAAAAAAAAATAATAATAATAATAATAATAATAAAATAAAATAAAATAAACGATATAGAAAAAACAAATAAATAATCGGTTATATGATGTGTTTCAAAACTCATTAGCCAAACTAGATATGGTAAATTTTGGTTAGCCATTTTGCATAAAAATTTAGATAAACCAATGTAAATGCTCAACACTCAACATTGTTACTAATCTTGTTGGTGACTTCTGCATGCATGCTACATATATGTACTAGCTAGTGTTGCAAATCATACTTGTTCACTTTCTGAATTGTTTGGAAAGGAGAATTAAGGAAAAATATAGAGGAACCAATATGGTATATATATATATAGGCAAACCTTGGTTGTTTCCAACCTGGATCGTTTCTGATCCAGTTGGAAATGTGTCAAAAGCCGCAAGACATTCCTCCTAATCTAGTTGGAAATCTTACATTTCCACTTTCTGTAGAGTTGAATGGGCAATCGCAGTGAAAAAGGCACAGCAGCTACTAATAGGATGTACCGAAACCTTACAGATTTATGGGGAGAGATTGCAAAAAGGGAAGATCCATAAATAACAACCATTGAAGCTGTTGGCAATCAACATTTCCAAATTGGTTTGGTAAAAGATTTTTTGTCAGCTAAAACAAAGAGTTGATCCCTATTATAAATTGGAGTAGAAATTAAACAGTTCAACAAAGGAGCACCAGCAAACAGATCCGGCCCAAGGCATAAAACTAATGTTGGCCAACAGTGTAAAACTAATGTTGATATGTTTTTTAAGAAATTTAAATGGTATAGGATATGTGTATACTAAATTTAACTTTAAATTCTGATAATAAAATATAGGGAAATTATATATAAACTCCTTAGGTGAACGCGTTTTTTTAAAAAATTCTTTGGGTATTGTTTTTTGGAAATTTAGTCATTGGATCACTCGAAACTACTAGAAATCTCCCTACCGTCAATTTTTGTTAACTTCCGTTAGTCAACTCAAAACTCCCCGTTTTATCTGATTAAAATATTAATTTTTTATTAATGTAATTTAAAAAAATTAAATCTTGAAAAAAAAAATTTCTCAATTTTTTTTTTAAATTAAATTAATAAAAAATTAATATTTTAATCAGATAAACCAGAGAGTTTTGAGTGGACTAATGACAGTTAACAAAAATTGACGGTAGGAAGTTTCTAGTAGTTTCGAGTTACCCAGGGACTAAATTTCAAAAAAAAAATACCTAGGGAGTTTTTAAAAAAAGCGCGTTCACCTAAGGAGTTTATATATATTTTCCCTAAAATATATAATACTATGCTAAAAGGAGAGGCCGAAAGAAAAAAAAAAATCAAAATAAATTAGAAGTACAAGGATAAAACCTAAATGATTTATGATTTACAGTCCATTCAGTTTACAACATTTTAAGGAACTTAAAATGCTTTTAATATATATAAAATTATCTCTTCAAGAGGTAGCTCAGTCGACTAAAGATCATGCTTAATGAAACAGAAATCACTAATTCGAATTTCTTTCTCTCATCTTATGTGAACATGTCAAAAAAAGAAGTAAGCCAATTTTGGTAAAAAACTTAGAAAAACTTTTTTTTTTTTTAACGTTTTTGTTCTAAAAAAATCTCAAAACTGTATTTTGAAAAAGCTTAAAAATGAATTTACCACGATAAAATAATATAGCGGCACGCTTCGTCCTGGGTTTCTCAAATGGATGATGGATGACGATGTTGGGTTGGTGATGTCATGTGATGAGATAGCTCTTGCGTCATCAATGATCCATTACAGACTAGAAATTGATGCATGGTCATGGTGGGGCAGCTTTTGAAAGGAAACAAATAAAATAAAATAAAATAAAATAACTACAATTAAATTTAAAATCAATTATTATTAAATTTTTATTTATCTATAAATTTAAAAATTATATCATTTTTAAAAGAATAAAAATAAAATAGAAATTTTCCTTATAGTATTACTCAATGTTAAAATAATAAAATATATGTAATAGTTTTTATATTGCCTCAACTATATATTGAAATTTGTCTCTCCTGATTACAACATTCATGCATTTGTTAGGATTGAGATTCATGGCAATGTTTAAAAATTTCTAGGATAACAATTTTGAAATACAGGCCCTTAGATGCAGGGCCAGCATCTATGCCACGTTCTCGAGGCTCGCAAATAAAAAATGCTTCTTTCGGTCATTCTCTCTCCACGTCTCTTGTCGGTCTTCTTCTTCTTCTTTTTTTCCTTCTTTTCTCTTTCCCTTCTTTCTTTTTCTTCTCTCTTCCTCTCTTTCTATTTTTTCCCTACAGAAACTGATTGGTTCCTCTAAAAAAGTGCCGTGGACCCGAAAATTCTTCTAAATTTCTAGGAACGAGTTTGAAAAAAAAAAAAAAATTTGTTATGGCTGTTGCTGTTACTCTATTCAAGCAAGAACTCAGTTTCTTTCTTCTTCTTTTTTCTATGAATCAGTCACATCGTTTTGGTTTTTTTTTTTAATAAAAATAAAAATCTAGGTAGGTTAAAATCAAGATCAGCTCTTGAATTCTCTGAAGACAATTCCAAAATAGTGAAATACCTTGTGTTTGAGCGTAATTCTAATACTAATAATCCATTATCCCTCTCCCCTTTTTGGGAAGTCAAATTCAGAATTTTGGGTAAAGGAAGATTTCAAAGGAATGAAGAAAATATTCTTTTGTGCTGGAATTGGAATGTTGCAAAAAAGCTGTTGGTTTAACTCTTTACTTCTGCGGTGGTTTTGGTTTCAACTGATTTTTTTTTTAAGTTTTCTAAAACATTTGTAGACTGTAGTATCTCTGGCTGATTTTCTGGTTGTTAAGAAAGAAAGTATTTACTCATAAAAATAAATAGATGAAAAAGAAGAAAGAAAGAAAGAAAAAATATGGAGAGAGACTTGGAGAGAGAGAACAACAAATATGTTTGAGTCATTCCTAGCTCGATTGAGATCCCTGGCACTTCTTCTAGAATTGCCCATGGGTTTTTTTTTAAAAAAAATCCTAGTCACTTATTTTCATCCAACGGCCACTAATTTGCCACGTGCCCCATTCAATATAAAATAATAAAATATTGTTTAAATTTTAAAAATAAATATAAAATAATTAAAAAAATAAAATGTGGTGGCCGAGCCACCCCATTCTCCCCTTAGGGGGTGGCCGGCCACCCCAGCTCAGCTTAGGGGTGAGGCCGGGCCACCCCCCAACCTGCCTATGGGAGTGGCCGCACGCCATCCCCCATGGTCCCAGGGGGGGTGGTTTAACCAGCCATAGTGGGTGGCTCACGTCTCACCCCCATGGCCCCAAGGTGGTCTCGCCACTCCCCCTAGCCATGGGAGCATGCTGGCCACCTCCAGTCGGGGTTAGGGGTGGCCGATGTCACCCCAGTCGAAGCCGGGTGGCTGGCCACCCCCTTATGGGAGGGAGAATGGGGTGGATCACCCATTTTATTTTTTTTTTTATTATTTTATTTCTTAATAAATTATTATTTTTAAAATTTAAACAATATTTTATTATTTTATTAATTTATATTATGTGAGACACGTGGCAAATTAGATGAAAATGAGTGGCTAGGATTTCAAAAAAAAACTCATGAGCAATTCTAGAAGAGGTGCCGGGGATCTTAATCCTTCATAACTA
>NC_081541.1:42408870-42414652 GCF_901000735.1 Corylus avellana
GGAGTCTCTTTTTACTAAATTATTAAAAATTTAATCTGATAGAAAGAGGTAAATTTAAATACTTAATCATTACTTTAATACTCTCGAAACCATTTAAAAAAAAGGAAGTTTTGAGAGTAGTGACTATTTTATTGTGAAAGTTGAGGGAGAGGGGAGGAGGAAGAAAGAGAGGAGAGAGAAAAGAATAAAAAAAGACTTTAAGGTGCGACAATAAAAGTTTACCTCAACAAAATGAATGAAAATACGACTTATATTTAGTTATTATAAATCATATGAAGAGTCTACTTAGAATACTCTTATGTGTGGATTTTATTTTTGGATTATTTTTGTAATTGTCTTCCTTTACACAAAAATTAATTACTATATTCAATTTAAAACAGTGTTATGTCCCATCAATATCATACGTCACTATACAATTTCATTTCGGTATTTATGGATTTGTCTCTTGCACAAATATATATATATGAGGTGGTGAAATTTGTGTTTAAATCATTCAACTTCAAATATCTCCGTTATTTTTCTTAAAAAAAAAAGACAAAAAAGAATAAATTAAGGTTGTTGAAATTAATAACACTCTCCAACAGTTGCGGCGATGGGAATAAAGAGCTAGCATCTCCAGTATTTTATATAGTAAAAAATACAATTTTTTATTTTAGCTGTTGTGTTTTTTTCTAAACACTTTAATAAATTCTCTATTTCATTCTCTATTTACTTTAAAATATTATTTTTTTATTTTTTTTATTATATTATTGATAACACTTAATTAAAGGAAAAAACAAAAACATATATATAAATCATTCATAAAAACAAAAATAAACACATAGGACGAGCATTCATCTCACATGCAGGTACTAATTCTTAAAATTAATAATATAAATAAATTTTTTCATCTAATTGTAATTGATTTGTTTTCATCCGTGTGTTTCCATGCAATAATTTTTTTTTTGCATTAAATTTTTTCATCCAACTGCAATTGATTTGTTTCCGTTTGTGTGTTTCCATGAAATAAATTTTTTATGCATTCAATTTTTTCATCCAACTGTGTGAAGAAATTTTTTTGAGCAAGAGAAATAAATTTTGTGTTTGAGAGAGAGACGTAGCAGATGTGAAGAGGTGTTTAGAATAAATAAAAGATGTTGGATGCAAAGATGTGAAATAAAGAAAACAATAAACAAAAGAAAAATAAACAATATTTTATTCATCTAGTGTGCTACCGTGAATAACTCTAAATTGCTATCTACTATAGCAATGTAACTATTCTAACTAATGATAAACTACTCTATTGGAGCTAAATAATAATAATAATAATAATAATAATAATTAAATATAGTTAATATTGACCTTTTACCTAAAATGCTGGAGATTCAATACCAAAAAGTCTTCGTTTCACATTTTGTGAAAGGAAATGATCAAAGCTTATCTTGTTCTACCGTACAGAGCGCCGGTCCCATACCATAAGCAAGACATGCATACATCACATAAATGTGATGGTAACAGTTCGAGATATAGCGTCAGGCATGAGATCAGAGAGATACACGATTTGCAGAGGAAGAACATATACTATAAGAGGTAATAAGATTTCATCTTTGGTTCATTTTGTTTGAATATTTGTTGTGACCTTGTAGATAGAGAAAAATGGGTTTAGAGAGAGAAGGAGATGGAAGAGGGAGGAGGGACAAGTGGGATGAGAAGGACTGGAGGAGAAGAGGGATAGCGGCAACTTCAGCCTTGATCTGAATTGTCATTATTTTTGCAATGTCTTTTTAAAGTTCAATTGTTCTCAATTTAATCCACAAAACTTTGATTTTCTTACAATATTTCTAGGGTGCGTGAGTTCTGAGAATCAACTTGTTGATCTAGTGACACAATGTAGATAGGAAGTCAAAAAACATATAAATTTCTAGAGGTTTTTATTACCAAAAAAGGCTAACAGCTTTTGAAGACGGTTAGAAAAAAATTGCTTAGGCGGTTACGATTAGCGATTAGCAATTTTAAGTTTATATATATATATATATTATCGCATTACTATAGAAACCATATCGTTTTGTTTTGTTTTGTTTTTTGTTTTAAAAAGCGGTTAGCAGTTAGTAATTCTACTAACCGCTAACCGTCGGTTAACCTCCTAAGCAGTTAGCGGAGGTTAGTGGATTTTATTAACCGTTTTTTCACCCCCATCAAATAGACAACTAACATAGATACATAATATAAGCAAAATACACGAGCTAATATTGAAAATATCTTATATAAGTATTCTTCACATTTGTTTCAGGTCGATTGACGTGTGTTTTAAATAACTTTTATTATTATTATTATTATTTGAATAATTAATTAACAAGGGGAATTTTTGTTTGTTAACGCTCCTTTTTCATTTTATTTTATTTGTTTCAACTCGAAAGCTGCCCGACCTTGACAGTGGTAGTGGTCTCTGTCATTGCAAAATGTTGACATTTTTGGTCATATGCACAGCAATATTGCCATGCATCAATTCCAAGTCTTTAATGGATTATTGATGACGTCCCAAGAGCCATCTCATCGCATGACATGATCACCAACGTTAACCCAACATTATCATCGCATGTGTAGGGTTCACTTGTTCTAAATAACATGGCTATATATATGTGTGTGGCTCTCTCAACAAGTTACAAGTAACAGGGCTACCCCATTATCTGAAAAAAAAAATTGGAAGAAAAAGCCTCCCTATATATTCTTGCTTGTGGATTGTGAGAAACGGCTAATAATAATTCACAAGAAAATAATAATTCACAAGAAAACCCCACATGGAGTAGCTTCCTTTTAAACTTTATTAGCCCAATCCGCCTGCTTCCAAATGACATGCGAGGCGTTATATTGGTGGCGGTTGCTTTGATTGCTGCAGTAACCTTCCAAGCCGGCGTCGCTCCTCCCGGCGGAGTTTGGCAAGATGACAGTAACGGACATGTCCCAGGGCGGGCAGTATACTCTTCTCATCCAGTACCCTTTCGTTTTTTCTTGATTTGTCACACCCTGGCATTTTCCTTCTCAATCTATCTCTTACTATATCTTACTTTTGGGAACCCTTTCTTCTTAGAAGTATTGGTTGCCACTCTTTCAATGTCCAGGACTTATGCAGCTGCTGTTTTTTCCATTATACCTTACGAAACGGGCACGTTTCGTCTCATCTCTCTTGTTGCAATTCTGCCTCTTCTAATACGACCGGTTATCTATTTCTTGTCATATTGTATGTTAGATGTTGTTGTCATTATTATTATATTATTTTTAATATTTTGTGAGATAGTATTTGTTGAAGATATGTTACAATTGCTGCAGCCATGGGCAAAGAAAATGATGAGAAATTAAGCTCTGGCTCATGAGTCATGCCCTATTTGCCAGCTCTGTCAGACGCACGCCAACTTGCCAAGGTTTGCCTATATATCCACCCCCATATTTTTCCTTCTCCCAACCGCAACTTTCATCTTCCTCATATTCTTCATAAATATGTTCCTCAAATACAAAAACATCTTGTTTCAGTAAATTAATTTGCTATGGATAATCATAATATTGTATCTATATATTAATGATTTTCATGCCCCTGTTGCTTTTATATATATATGTTAGGGATCTAGCAGCAACGATGTCTACAGGCCGGGCACACGATCACCAGTCCACGTAATCAGCATGGCCTTTTATCTTATGCCTAACTCGATCGCCGGTTTCCTCATCAGATTCTCCTCAAGCTTTCTAGGTGGTTCGACAAGGGTTAATGTTTTTCTTTTGATTTGGTTTTTAGTGATGTTTGGGGCCTCGTACCTGTTCTTTCCACTGGTGTATATATGTCACTATTATATATGTATCGTTTCTTGATAATTTCAGCTCAGGTTCTCTAATAAGGTGGTAGCCTTATATGCAAGGTGATGTAAATTAGTGATCATTAATTATGAAACAAGTATTTTTATTAAAGCTATCAACTATTGAGATGTGTGATTTCTCTTTTTTAAGGTGCGACTCATTCTTTTTTTGGTGGTCGTGTAACAGCCTAATTCAAACTATACATATTTTATATATATATATATATATATAGAGAGAGAGAGAGAGAGAGGGGGGAGAGAGATTTTGCTTGGTTACTTTTTGCAGCTCTTCTTCCATCGATGATTGTCAAATCCCAAACAGCCATATATATATATATATATCCACAAGAAATAATATTCCTTGAAAAGCTAATTTTTATCCCCTAACAAAAGCAAGAAGCAAAAATCATTTCACTTTTACAAATTAATAAAGAGGTACGTAGTTTTATTGGCACCTTTTGCGAAATGCTTCTTACTATTTATTTAAAAAATTTAATTGCTAACATTTTTATTTTTTACATCATTTTAATAACTTTTTACTATTATTTAAATAAAAAAATCACTACAACTTTTTTTTTTTTTTCACATCAATTTTGTTGCCAAATAGATTCCTCTCTAAGTCTTACTACTTCTGGTAGACGCCTTATCTCTCGACTTTGCAACATGAGAGTTTTCATTATTTGACCTGTTATAAAGACACAGCATGCGAACATGAACATTTAGAAAATACTTTTTATATTAGATTTTATTCTCCGCCTCACTTACTTATTAATCATTCATAGCCTTTTTATAAATAAAAATTATTATAATACATATTAATATATTTTAATATATAAGATATAGCTCTTAATTTCTCTCTTCTCTCGTGTCTTTCTTCTCTCTTTCCAGTGGTGGAGCATTTAAAGGCCTAAAGGGGCACAAAAATAAAAAATAAAAAATAAAAAATTGTATGCCCTTTCAAGAAGCTATGGCCCTACAATCTACATGGATGTATTTTGTTGACTTTTCAAAATGGCTCATACAAAAGTGAAAAGCACGTTTTTATCTCATGCCCACTTCTTTTCTTTCTTTCTTTCATTCATTCAATCGATAGTGTACATGTAAACTCTTTTAGAGCCTGACTTGCGTAAAAAAAATGAAGATTGATTTTTCTCTCCCAATTAAATGATGGTGTAAAACAAAATGACTTTTCTCTTCAATTTAAGAAGGCATAATTAACCTTACCCGTTGTTATTACTTCTCAATTAGTTTTAGAAACTTCTTTTGTTGTTCAGAGTAACTTGGAGCTTGTTAGTTGTTTCTGTCATGTTGTGAAAACTGAGCTTATTTCCATTTTTGCAACAAAAATAGAGAACGAATTTCTTACTCTCTCAATGACGACACGATTTGTTGTCGTTGATATGTGTTTCTCAGTCGTTGGTATGTGTTTTATGTTTTCTTTCAATTTACATAATATATAGTAGCGATAAAATCTATCTTGTCCCTAATGTTTTTCTTTAGCAACGACAATAGTAGTCAAATTTCCACAAATCCTGCATGCGAAAAAAGTATTTTGCAATGTTGTCATCGGTAATAAAAAAAATTCACATTATCAATGATGACCAAAAAATACCAATGCTTATATTTGGTTATTAGCGACAACCAGAAAATGTCATCTTTGATAATGGCATTGCTAAAGACTAAATTCTTGTAGTGCATATATATAAAATAGCCAAAAGTGAGTCGCAATCTCAAATACATATAATAGTCTAAAAGCATTATAAGTTGGCCGGTCACAACAAAAGGTATTAACCAAAAAGTCTATAAAGTAGTCACCGAAAATGCTAGCTCAAGGCAAAAGCTCTATGGAAAGGTGATATATATATATCAGTAACTTCATGAATTATTGAACCTTAAATTGACTGATCATATTGAATCTTCTACTATATATTTGGCTCTTGCTACAAGAGGGTCTAATT
>NC_081541.1:42414752-42418402 GCF_901000735.1 Corylus avellana
TTAATCATTTAAAGTTAATACATTTAACATATAAATATTAATATTAACAAGTTTTTTTTTAAAAAAATTATATATATATATATATATATATAACAATTAAATGCATTAAATTTAAATTATAACAATAAAATAGTTATTATTTATATCTCAAACGTGTTGCATTATTTATCGTGACAATATCAAATCTCCACGTGTCAAATGAGGGCTAGAGCTAGAGGGATAAGAATTTAGTGGGAGATGAAATCGATGCTTCTACTAAATTATCCTCTATATATATAAAAGTTACTTTTATATAAATTGGTCCCGTCATTTCTGAATTTGTGGGTTTCTCAATTTAAGCATATTTTGTCATTTTGCAATCACTTGTTCAATAATGTGACAGTACCCGAGCCAATTTTGTGGTGGTGTACGTGACGGGAGCTTGTGTATTTACTTCTGTTGGGCAATTTTTTTATTTCTTTTTTTGGTTTTGTGACGGAGAATTTCTTAGAGACAAAGTCATTTTATGTATTTATTTCTGTCCGGCAAATTTTGGACTCGTGCAAAGCGCTCTTTCCACACAGATTAAGTAAGATTTCGACAGACATAATTTCAAGAAGGGATTTGAACCTTAAACTTGATCAATGAAGATATATATATATACCACTAAAATCAAGGCCATAATTTACTACTTCAGCCAATCCCTTGAGGCCTTAAGGGACTGAAATTCTTGCTTTGCAATTAATGAATATGGCCTTCAAATCAATCCTATACACATACCATATATTCCCTTTGAACTCAAAATTTGCATATGTAATTATACTGTACGTGATTGTGCTATTCTTAGTCATCCTAAATAGGGAAAAAATAAATCACATCTCAAAAAGAGAAATTTCATCTCAATAATTTAGAGCTAGCTTTAATAAAAATATATACTTCACTCATAATTAATCACCACACTAGATCACCTTATATAAGGCTACCAACTTATTAGACATAAATAACATGATCAACAACGTTGGACTTGAACTCTGAAACATAAAACAACAAATAAAACACCTAAAGGATAAGGAAATAAAAGACACCTAACAACATTAGTCTTCGATCACACTTCAACGGTATTAATGATCTTTTCAACATTTCTCAGTAGTTTCAGCTAATTCCTTGTTGGTTTTCTCATGCTTAAAGCAGCCTTTTCTTGATCATCCAGGACGAGGAAAAGATCACTGCCCGTATTACGATCGGCAGAGCCGCAACAAGAGCAATGAGACGAAACTTGCCAGTTTCATATGGTGTAACAGAAAAGATTGCAGCTGCATAAGTCCCGGACATTGAGAAAGTAGCAACTAATACTTCTAAGAAGAAAGGGTACCCAAAAGTAAGAGATAGTAAGAGAAAGATTGAGGAGGAGAAGGCCAGGGTGTTACAAATCAAGAAAAAATGAAAGGCTACGGGTTGAGAAGAGTATATAGCCTGCCCCGCGTAGATTCCGCCTGGACCGGCTTTATCATCTTGCCAAACTCCGCCGGGAGGAGCGACTCCGGCTTGAAAGGTCACTGCAGCAATCAAAGCAACCGCCACCAACAAAACGTTTCGGATTTCATTTGGAAGCTCCTCATGTTGAAGACAAGGCAGGTAGGTTGGGATAATAAGGTTTTTGAGGAAGGTAGTCAATTTGCTATCCTTCTTGGCAGCAGAGTCGTCAGGTGAATTAGCCATTTTAATAAGGAGGCTTTTTCCTCAAAAGGTTTTGAGTAGAAGATGAGAAAGTGTGTTATGAATTCTCCTTACTTGTTTGTTCTTGCTATGGAGGTTTTCTCTCGGATTATGGCTGCACATACTGGTGGTAATGTTGGTTTTAAATTCCATCCTAAATGTGAGAGAATGAAGCTTACTCATTTGTGTTTTGCAGATGATCTTTTGATTTTTTTCAGAAGCTAGTTTGAGTTCTATTAAAGTTATCAAGGCTGCTCTTATTGAGTTTGAGAATTTGTCTGGGTTGAAAGCTAATCCTTCTAAGAGTTCTCTTTATTGTTCTGGAGTATCAGATAGAATGAGGCATATTCTATTGGATGATTTGATGATGAAGGAAGGTCATTTCCCTGTGAGATATCTTGAGGTTCCTCTTATTTCATCCAGACTTTCTGCAGCTGATTGTGGGGCTTTACTTAGCAGAATTTCTGGTCGTATAGATTCTTGGCTCTCTAAGAATCTTTCATATGCAGGTAGGCTCCAGTTGTTATCTTCTGTTCTTTACAGTTTACAAGTATATTGGATGGGAATTTTCATTCTTCCTAAAAAGATCATTAAAGCTATTGAACAAAAGTTCAATAGGTTTTTATGGAATGGGAAAGAAGAAGGTGTAGCTAAAGCTAAGGTTTCTTGGTCTGATCTTTGTTTTCCTAAAAAGGAGGGAGGTTTGGGCTTAAAGAAGCTTGAAACTTGGAATCAAACTTCTATGCTTAGGCATATTTGCAGTATATTTGCCAGGTCTGGTTCTATTTGGGTTGCCTGGGTTAGAGAAAATCTATTAAAAAGAAGGAGTTTTTGGAGTGTAGGTATTCCTCAAAATTGTTCATGGAGTTGGAGGAAAATTTTGAAGCTGAGATCTATTGCTAAAAGGTTCTTGAAGTTTGAAGTTGGGCATGGGGATAGCATTCATATGTGGCTGGATTTGTGGCATCCTGTAGGAGTTTTGATTGAGCAATATGGCTTTAGGGTTGTTTATGATGCTCAAAGTAATATTGAAGCTAAGCTGTCTTCTGTCATTTGCAATGGAAATTGGTTTTGGAGACCTGCAAGATCAGAAGCTCTAGTTGATATTCAAGCTAGGCTTTCTGAAGTTTGTTTAGGCCAATGTGATAAGCCAGTTTGGATTGCTTCTAAAAAGGGTGTCTTTGTTAGTGCAGAGACTTGGGAAGCCCTTAGAAAGAAGAATGTAGAGGTTACTTGGTGGAAGTTAGTTTGGTTTCCTCTTGCTATTCCTAAGCAGGCTTTTATTTTGTGGCTTGCTATGAAGGATAGGCTACTTACAGGTGAGAGGTTACTCAAATGGGGTTATAAGGGTGAGGTTCAGTGTTGTTTCTGCCATTCTCAACTAGAAACTCGTGATCATATTTTCTTTGAATGCAGCTTTAGTTCGAGAGTTTGGAAATATTGCATGTTTCGTTGTAAAATTGATATGCCTCTTGTGATTTGGGATGATCTTGTGCAGCTTGGTTGCAATAAGTGGGGAAAGAACTCTCTTAAGTGCTTGATTTGTCAATTGGTTCTTGGTTCTGTTGTTTATAATCTCTGGCGTACTAGAAATGAACTTAGACATGATGGTGTTCCAAAAACTGAAGAGCAACTACTGAAGCAGATTTTCTGGGAAATCAGGGCTAGAATTGCTGTAAAAAGAGGTTTTCCTAGAACTAGGGAGAACCTTTTGTTGTGTTCAATGTGGAATTTGCCTTCTGCCATCCTCTGTAATGTTGGCTTGTAGTTTTGTTTTTTGTTTTTAATATGTAAAGGTTGTAAGGGGCTGTTTTGGTGTTGAGTAGTTGCTGGTTTTGTAGGTTTTTTGTTTTCCCCTGGCTTTGTAAGGGGTTGTATTTGTGTTTCAGTGTTGCTCTATTTTGAGCTTTGATTTTAATGAAATGCTTATTCATCAAAAAAAAAAAAAAAAAAAA
>NC_081541.1:42418502-42512230 GCF_901000735.1 Corylus avellana
ACCTTTTCAGAACTTGCAGATGAATTTTTCCTGTCTTCATCTTCTGGGCTCTCGGATGTCACCCCTGGGCGATCACGTGGTGACTCCACACCACAAATGGATGTTGTCTCCCCACCAAAACTTGGGGGCTCTTTTATTTTTCAACAACCCATGGACTCCACCATTGCTCATGTTTGCCACAACCAGAATGCTCCACAAAATGATAACACCCACGACATCCAAGCTGCCTCCAGAGAACCAGAAGACATCCATGTTGCTTCCAGAGAACCAGACGTCATCCAAGATGCCTCCAGTGAACCAGACATCATCAACTCGTCAGCCAGAGTCTTAGATCCTTGTAGCAGTCAACCGAATGAAAACAGCCAAAATGCTCAAACCGTTGCAAACAACCAAGATGAATATTCTCCAGCTGTCAACACTGATGCTCAAGCAGTCCCCTCACCTGAAAATTCTCAGCATGCGGAAAATTCATCAAACAATACTCAAGTGCTCCCTCCATCAATCTCTGTTCACCCAGGTGAATTATATATTGATTTGCCTCAAGTTCCTATGGAATCATGCACTAGTGGCTCGTCATCTCTCAATGTCCATCTGATGATCACTCGACGTAAAGCTCGTACACACCATGGCTTAGTCAGTTCACGCTCATCATCTCCCTTGGAACCTCATGATCTCTCTTTAGCTCTACAAAGTCCTAAATGGCTCCAAGCTATGCGAGATGAGCTAACTGCTCTTCATCACCAACACACCTGGGATCTTGTTCCTCGTCACGATTCTATGAATATCGTGGGCTCCAAATGGGTCTTCAAAACTAAACTCAAATCTGATGGCTCTGTTGAGCGTTTTAAAGCCAGGTTGGTTGCCAAAGGTTACAGTCAATTGGAAGGTATAGATTTCACTGAAACCGTTTAGTCCTGTTATTAAACCAACTACTATACGACTTGTCCTTTCCCTAGCTGTTACTCATAGTTGGCCCATTCGGCAATTGGACGTTAAAAATGCCTTCTTGCATGGACATCTTAAAGAGGTTGTCTACATGGAACAACCTCCTGGATTTTTCAATCCTACTTTTCCTACTCATGTATGTTGCCTTCGCAAGGCTATTTACGGACTCAAACAAGCACCTCGTGCGTGGTTTGATTGTTTTAGCTCTTTTCTTTTACACCTTGGTTTCACATGTAGTAGAGCTGATTCATCTTTATTTATTTTTCGAACTAATTCTACTCTCATTCTCCTTTTGGTTTATGTTGATGATATAATTGTTACTAGTAATCAATCTTCTCTTTTGACTAACCTCATTTCTCAGTTAAGCACAGAATTTTGCATGAAAGACTTAGGACCTCTACATTTTTTCTTGGGTATTGAAGTTATTCCCTTTTCTGGTGGCCTATTCCTCTCCCAACAAAAGTATGCCCGTGATATTCTTTCCAAGGCATCCATGTCTAGTTGCAACCCTATTGGCACTCCCCTTGCTCAAAAGTTTAAGCTGCACAGTAAGGATGACTCTCTTGTTAATGCCACATATTTTCGTAGTCTTATTGGTGCTCTACAATATCTCACATTGACTCGGCCTGATCTCACATATGCTGTCAATCTTGTTTGTCAATTTATGCATTTACCTGGATTGTCTCATCTTCAAGCTGTCAAACGCATCTTGCGTTATCTCCAAGGTACGTTGCATTATGGAATAAGACTACTATCCCGCTCATCCCTTAATCTCTATGGTTTTTCTGATGCTGATTGGGCTGGGTGCCCTGACACGCGACGATCTACAACTGGCTATTCTATTTATTTGGGCTCAAACTGTATCTCTTGGACTTCCAAGAAGCAGCCCACGGTTTCTCGGTCGAGTGCTGAAGCTGAATACAGAGCCATGGCCTCCGCTGCAGCTGAAATTACTTGGATTACTTATTTGCTTTGTGATATCGGCCTTACACTACATCCTCCTCCTACATTATTTTGTGACAATATTAGTGCCCTTCATATGACAGTGAATCCAGTTTTTCATGCTCGCACCAAACATATTGAGCTTGATATTCACTATGTTCGCGAAAAAGTTGCTGCTGGTGCTCTTATTACCCGCTATGTCCCCTCTGCTTTACAGGTGGCTGATATTCTCACCAAGGCACTCTCTAAGGACCACTTTCATACTCTTCGAATCAAGCTTGGAGTTCTGCCTCCGCCGCCCTCCAGCTTGAGGGGGAGTGATAAAGCAAACGTATCAAAAGAATCCACTACAGATTGAGCTTCACCAAGAATTATGGAAAAGAGATTAATTGGTTTAGGAAGTGTGGAACTAGCCGTTGCAAATATTCCATACCTGGTGGACTTAGAAAAGATATTCCTATAATTTCTCAATGTATCGTTGAAGACTTCAACTCATGTGGATGTGTTTAGAAATGGTGGACCCAGCTGTTGCAAACATCCCATATATAGAGGACCTAGACAAAGATATTCCTATGTTTGCTCAAGTGACCGTTGGAGACTTAAATGCTACAGACGTGGACCAAGAGAAGATTGCTTACCCTTTGTAAAATGAACTTTCCAATATTATCTAGTGTTACCGTTAGGAGTTTTCCATAGAAAAAAAATTGTACCGTTGTATTTCTCCTAAATATATAGAAGAGTCATATGGCTAGAGCAACTCAATGTTTTTGAGAAGCTCTTTGTCTTTCTAAACCAATTCTCTTATTTTTCTCATTACAATCATGTACGCGATGAGGGCGTAGTTAGTGAGGAGAAGGAGCCTGTTGATGTTGATGAGGAAAGGAGGCAAGTGAGGAGTTTGTCTGTCTACGAAGTCTGAGTATTTTACAAAAAGGTTGTAAATTTTATCTGTCTTGAATCTTTTATATATAATGATTAACTTCTTAGATTTGGTTGTCTTGAAATGTTTTACCTTTAAGGTGTTGCTCAAAAGCTTCCATTTCGTGACCAAAATCATTATGTTAATTGTTGGGTGTGATTTTCTTTGTGGTTTGTTTTTATTTTGTTTATTGCAAAAATTAGTTTTATATAATATTGTTTTATTGTGCTTGTGTGCTGTCGGTATTGGATTCCGATCCCTCCACAAGGTTTGGTTAGGCCAACCATATCAGCATTGTAAAATTAATAATTGTGGGATAAAAATGTTGTATATAACAATGAACTAGTAGTTTGTGAGCAATATGTACATATTTTTCTCAAATTTCAAAAAGACAAAATGCAATTAGATTTTGCAACAATTGGAAAACCCCAACATAATTTACTAAAATTATCAACAGACGATGCTATATTATGTATGGACCAAATATGAGAAACTTATTGACCCATAGCATTTCTCTATAATATATAGTAAAAACCATCGGTGGAAAGAAAAACATTATAGGCAAACCATGGCCGTCTCCAACCTAGATCGTGTCTGACCCAATGTGTTCCATAGCTCCCAAAGTGAGATTAGGATGATTGACGATATGGCAGTGCTTCTCACAGAACTGGCAAATAGGGCATGAAGCAGATTTTGGTTCCATTTAATCTTCTGTGCGTGCGTTGCCTGCAATTGTAACATATATATATCTTCAACAAATACTATTTTCACAAAATAATAATAATAATAATTGAAAATTCTAAAACGACTCTAAAAGACACCTATTCAAATGTTTAGGTGTTTCACAAAGATTATGCGAAATAAGATCTATCCTAACAGTTAATATTCAACCAAATACATATATGTAATGAATATTCAAGAACACAGATATTTGGTTACGAAGAGGAAACTATTTAGAGAACTCTCTAAATGTAAAACCTCTCCGGGGCAGCCAAACTCAGGAAATCAATCCACTATAGGAAGAATAAGGAATACAAGAAGAATTACAAAACCTTTGGCTCTTCCTTGTACACGACAAGCGACCCACTTGACTTCTACCGCAGTAGCCCTTTCCAGAACATTTGGCACAATTCTTATATATGATTTCCGTTTACTGGAACTCCGATAGACTTCTCAACCGTAGATTTATCAAAGGGAATAACTAAAACTCTAAGAGATTCAATTTAACGCTCACCACATATAATCTCTCTTAGCACAGCCTCCGACGAACTCTCTGGGGGTGAAAATTCATACTTCTCTCTTCTATAATGATGTATATATACCCCCGACAAAACCCTAGACCTAACCCACTTAAAATCACGTTTTTGGGCCTAAAACTTACGGGATGTCCGGACATGTTAATGGGCTGTCCGGACACGGCTTTGCAGAGCAAAATTTGAGTTTCTGGAAATGAGGTCCGAACTCGGGGAAGGCATGTCTGGACATGGGTGAAACAGCATTCTGAAAATTCTGTACAGTCTTGATCAACAGCTCCGATCGATGGGCATTTGTGGTCCGATTGAGCTGAAATTTTGCAGGGACGTTCATAACACATGAATCTACATTATGACCAGTGGAGATTGGATTCTGAGCATTCTATATCAGTGTTTGAGCCCGTGAACACTAGTCTCTGCATTTTAGAACTGAATTAAGCCAATACAAGAACTAACAATAATGATCATGATGATGATGATGATAATGATAACTTGGAACATACAACATGATTTCGTGATCATCCACCACAACAAATAGATAGCCAGCCGTAGTGTGAGAGGCAGAGCTGCAACAAGAGTGATGAGACGAAACGGGGCAGTTTCATAAGGTGTAATGGAAAAAACTGCAGCTGCATAAGTCCCGGACATTGAGAGAGAAGCAACTAATACTTCTAAGAAGAAAGGGTTCCCAAAAGTAAGATAGATTGAGGAGGAAAATGCTAGGGTGTTACAAATCAAGAAAAAATTAAAAGGTACTGGTTGAGAAGAGTATATTGCCCACCCCGGGACATGTCCGTCATCATCATTTTGCCAAACTCCGTCGGGAGGATTGACTCCGGTTTGGAAGGTCGCTGCCGCGATCAAAGCAACCGCCACCAACATAACCCCTCGCATGTCATTTGGAAGCACCTTATGTAGAGGAAGAGGCAGGCGGGTTGGGATAATAAATTTTCTATGGAAGGTAGTCAATGTGCATTTCTCACAACTCACAAGCAAGAATAGGGTGGCCTTTTCTTCCAAAAGTTTTGTGCAGATAATGGGAAAGCCCTGTTACTTGTATATATATAGTACAAGATTCGTAAACAACTTTTATTTTTTAATGAGAAGGTTATTCGGGACTTCGCTCTAATTAGATTTTCGAAATACGTACAGTATAAAGCACCGTTTCCATAAGGGTCGTGTAAAGCTCAAACTTTCGCCTGTAAACATCGTAGTTTCAAGAAATTGCCTACACTTGAAAAGAGTCGACCTTAATCATGCATAATGCTTCATTCACAAGGCACCAGAGCCAAGAGAAATAACTTAAGGTTCAAGATGAAGTTAGAGATTACCTCTAATGCATAATTCACCTTTACTTCTATGTCTGGTTGAAAATATATATGAATTCCAGGCAAGAGGTAAATTAAAAGGGTTTACGAAATTGTGTCTATTTTCTTTCTTCTCTCTCTCTAGCTAATATTTTTTTTTTTTTTTTGAAGTACTCTCTAGCTAATATTACTACTTAATTAAGTCCATCTTTCTCATGGGATGGTTCATTTTCTAGTGAAGGTGCTTGGACGTTCAAGCTGATCTCATGCCTAACTCTGTAGGGGTTGTTTGCTAAACCCTCTCTCCTTAACTAGGTATTGTTTATGTTTTTCATGAAAAAAATGAGAATAATGATTAGTATAGAAATGCGAAAAAAGGTGGTATTAAAAAGTGAAAATTTTTTGTTTTATAGTTTTTTTTTTTTATATTTTATTTGAATAACAGTAAAAAGTAAATAATGTGATATAAAAGTAAGTAGTATCTTGTAGTGTTGTTTTCCAATGGACCCAAAAAAAGGCTCCATACTATTCATCTCAAATTCAACTCCAAGGCTCTTTCTTTTTATGTCACATCAATCACATTTTATTATTATTCAAATAAAAAAAATCACTGCAAAACAATTTTTTTTTTTTTCACTTTTTCGTATCAAACATTTTTAGTTTTTTCACGTATCAATCAATCAACGGAGGAACAAGACAACCTTAATCATTTCTTTCACAAATGAAAAAGTATCACCTAAGGCAGGCGACAAAAAAAGTGAACATGGAAGGCATTAATACTCAAGGAGGTTTTAATTGTAATACCCGAATAAAAAGGTTTTAATTTTAGGATTTAGACCAAATTGTAATGGACAAAGTAATAATTTTGGAGGAATTTAAGGGAATACGTGAATAGTTATGAACGTAATAAATATCGGCTTGGTAGAATTTAGTTTATAGGCTTTGATTTTATTGTTAGTAAATTTATTTTAGGTTATAATTCTATTGCAATGTATTAGGGGCTTTTAATTGGATATATATATATATATAGAGAGAGAGAGAGAGAGAGAGAGAGAGAGATGGTGCGTTTGTTAAACACTTTCAACGTACCCCTTATTATGAGAAGGTTACAACAAAGGGATGATCCCCTCCGACACTGTAGCTGATCAAGTGGTATATGGTGTTGAATTTTTTGTGTTAAAAAGTGAAAAAAGTTTAATTTGTTTTGTAATAATTTTTTAATTTGAATAATAGTAAAAAATGAATTATATGATATAAAAAGTAAAAAAAGTGGGACTTTTTTTGTTGATTTTTTTGAAAAAAATGAAGTGAATAGTGTTAAGGGGAAGGGAAATGTTTTAACAAACAAGGCCTAAAATGTTTGTTTTCATTTTCTTGTACATCTTTTCTCCATCTCTATATACAAGGTATGCAAATCTACCATTGAATTAGTAGGATCTATATGTAGGCCTCACATATCTAATGATAGATTTATAAAAAAGATGTGCAAGAGAATAACATCAAACACATCTTATATATACGACTAATGCTAGAAGGAGGACTAAAATACTCCTTGTGTCCTCTAAAATGTTACGTATCTTTTAAAATCACTATTAAATTTGAGATAATCATTAATCTATTGATGATTTTAAAAATCACATCACATTTGAGATGACACAAGCTATGAGGACTGTCTGTTATTTTTTGGCATTACTTGACATCAACAATCTTGGTTAAAGAAGGAATACTTTATAGGAACCCTTCTTTTTAATTATGTTGTTTACAAGCACATGATAGAATGAGCACTCTCTATTACAAGAAAAGGAGAAGAACATTTGCTGACTGCAGAGCTCTCTCTGCGTGCTGCAAAATAAGGATGATCTTCTAGCTATTCAAGATAATCCAGTAAACCAATTAATTTAATAGTTTACAGCCTCAGCGTCTCAATTCTCACCTCTTTACCCTCATAAGTCGCCATAAATATGCTGCAGAAGATATAATTGTTAACCAGAGCCATTGCAATCAACAGATCGATGTGCCTATAATTGAATTGAAAAAGGATTTTCCAGATGTCTAAAACTAAGGTACAATCAATCAGGACATGACAACTATATTGTGTGCATCCTTAACATCTATTTAAGGTTACGAACATTATCCTTAAAATATAGCCATATAATATCTTTTTGTACTAGCAAGAGACAACATAAACAGAAAAAAAAAATAATAAATATCCATCGATCGGGTTACAAAACTACAATTAACAGGGAACAAAAGAAGTAAATCAAAGGAATCATGACTCTGTGTGAGAAATATTGACTTGCATAAACTTCACAACATTCACAAATTAATAGATATTATCTTGAGATTTACTTCGCCCATTTGGCTGCTGACACAGAGCATGCATCAAGCAAACTGAATAAGAATGGCAGCAAGAAATAGGAGCAACATGATCACTCGATGCCAGCAGACGACAACCAAAAGAGACTCTTATATCTATGCAGCTGTGATGATCACAATTTACAAGTAAAAAACTTCTGAAATTGGAGAATTAACGATACATGAAACAGATACAAACCCAAGTTCCAAAACATAGAAATTGTTCTATTAGTCAAACGTAGCTAGACTCTACTCTGACATTTCACTTTTAGAGATCAAAAAAGTAAATTTGTGTGGACCAAGCATGCTTTGTTGCTGCTGATAGTTCAGAGGCCTCCTGGACAGCACAGGCCATTCATTATATTTCTATACAAATGAAATGAGAGAAATAAAAATAAATTCAATTTATATATCTTCCAAAGAAGATGAAAAATACACACATCAATCGCTTCAATCCTTAGAAAATAGATTGCCCATTTCATGATCATTGCATTCTCTTAACAAGAGACATCTAATATATATCTTGAAAGAAATCTTGATAATATTATATACAAGCAATGAAGACTTGTATCAGTCTTTTTGATATATCTGCAAGCAATGAAGATGGGGCAAAAATTCATCAGATATGTACCTACTGTAATGAGAATCAACTGGGGTTCACGTATATTCTCCTTCTTTGTCCCAATCTCAACATAAGGGATGTGGGCTATTTTGAGCCACTCTCGTCTCACCTCTTGCCCAACGACAATCTTTTCTTTTGTGAAGGCAATTGCAATCCCAGAAGCTAACGTTGTTATTGCAAGAACTCAAACAGGGCTGCTTATCTTGTTCTTTTACGACCATGCACGTACGAAAAACACTGTGGATGTTGAAACTGATGTCTGCAATTTAGATGGTTGAGATTGCTTGATGGTGTTTTATGTGGTTGGTTTTAGATGATTAAGGTTGATAGATGCATAAAACCATGTAAGTTATGGTACACACTCGTAGTCAAGATTACCATGCAATAAATGAAGAGCAACTTGCTGTCTACTTTTCATAGAGCATTTGTTATAGATAATGATTTCACGTACAACTACCCAATGTTGACATTGCCGAAGACTTCAGCCAACACGGTGAAATAATTATTCTATTCTTAACTGACAATATGGCGGCTTGCTAAATGATTATGGTGCAATACTATTTATCTTTTTTTTTTTTTTTTTTTAATATCAATCACTTTTTATTATTATTCAAATAAAAAAAAAATCAATACAAAACAAAATTTTTTCATTTTTTCATATCAAATATTTTTACTTTTTCGCTTTTAAAAAAAAATATATTCTTACTTTTTTTTTTCACATCAATCAATTTTTGCTAAAGTATCGAACCAAAACTCTTTAATAAACACACCAATATGTTCTCAATAGAATTAAACTAATTAAAATTATATATATTCGAATAAAAAAAATTATTAATATATTAATTTAAAAAAAAAAAAAAAAACGGAGGCTCTGTTTGTTTAAGAAGATGGAACTCCGACGGTGGTGAATTTTGGCTAACTCTGGCGATTGGTGGCAAATTCCAAAAAAAAATAGTGTGGGTTTTTTTTTTTTTTTTTTTTGAAACAAATAGTTATTCCTTTTGTTTTTTTTAGAGAATAGCAATTCATCAATCTAAATAATAGCTGATGGAAAGCTAAAAATCTTATCCAATAATAAAATAACTATTGCATAAAAATACTACAAGTATCTAAGACTTTTTTATAAAAAAAAAAAAAAAAGAAAAAAGAAAAAAAGGTACATCAAAAAAGAACAATTAACAATGGGCTGGGAAAATCAACAATAAACCTCAAAACAACAAAAGTGGTGCATGTAAATAGAAATTAAAAGAAAATGCATCAAATGAATGATAGAAATCTACATCTGCATAGTACAAAGACCAAGAAAAATTGTCACCATTTAAAGCGGTAAGACAAAGCATGCTAGAGGAAATTAAACACAACCAAGGGCCAAAGAAGAACCACATATCTCGAAAAGTTTATCAACCCTTCCCGAACCCCCACGGAGAAATAGCTGCAACAGCAAACCATAAAGATGCCTGTAAATATTACACGTTATTTTAGCAGCCACATCTTTTTAATTAAAATTAGTTAATAAACTCTGGCATGATAACTTCCAGGAATTAACCTCATTATTTCTTGACACCTCTGTTTCTGCCAAATTTGGGACCTCTTCTGTTTTCGGTAGGCTGAGATATTGTTTTGAGCTTACATTGTCACAATATAACTTGTCTTCGTGTGATGGTGTTAAGTTGGGAAGGCTGTATAATGATGGATTGAATTGAATGGTGCTTTTCTTAGGATTTTAAATTGCTAGCAACCCTCCGTTCCAGAAGGAAACAAGCTAGAGTTAGATTTTATATAGAAGAGTGTTAAGAAATTTTTTTAAAAAATACCATTAAAGCTTAAAAAGTTGTGATAAGCAAGGAACAAAAGAAGTCTAAGGTGAATTAGGCATGCCAAGTCAACTAAGGGCTTGTTTAGGTGTACGTTTGAGGGACCTAAATGTGCGTTTAATACTCGAAAAGTACGTTTGAAGAAAAAATACTTATTTAGTTAAAAAAAAAAATTAAAAGCGTTTTTAAGGTTCAAAAAGCCTAAAAATGACAAAAACGTACTTTTAACAAGTTTAAAAATGAAGCTTTTGCCAAAAAAATATTTTTTTACTTAAAAGCTCTATTTTTCAAACACAATTTCAAACACGAAAGTTTGTTAATTATTGGTGTCATTTGTCCAAAATCACGTCAGAAGTTTGCTTATTTGGGCTTAATAATCGAATAGAGGCCCATACACTGGTGTCTGCATAGCTAGGCTTGGCCTTTGGACCTTGTTTGGGACAAAAAAAACCTGATGATGTCAGATGAGAGAGAAAGAGGTGTTTTCTTTCATTCAAAGATCAAATATGAAATAATCAATTATTTTTTAAATAAAATTAAAAAAACCATGGGCGGCCACCCCACCACCTCCCTTGCGGTGGTTTTTCCACCAAAATTGATTTTTTATTTTATTTTAAAATAATTTTTTAATTCATATTTGATATAATTAAGTCTATCTATGTTTAGTTTTTAGTTTTTAATTTTGATACAAGTGAATACGTGGCATAGCGTAAACCCTTAAATGTGACCGCCAATATATGAGAAACTCATATATTGGAGTTGGTTAAACCCAACTAACACCAAATTTACTGGCTTCCACGGTTGACGGTTGCAGTAGATAGGCAAGGGAAGGCTAGAGCCTAGAGCTAGCAGCCTAGCACAACCCCATGAGCCATGTGATTTTGGCTCTTGGAAGTTGGAACACGCAAAATCTCAAAGTTGCTTTCACTATCTCTCTCTCTTTCTCTCTCTCTCCAACCCCACAAATAGAAATGAGAGAAATAGTAGCAAAGCAGCACAGGCTGTCTCCTCCCACCCCGGTCAAACCAAACCAAACCAAGAGCACCAGTCACCACTACTCTACTACCACCACCAAAAGCCCACAATTTCAAAAATGACAACCCCATCTCACAGCCGACCCACCCGGGCGGTGGGTTCTATCATTTCACTATTCACCCTTCACATCTTTTGTGATGATGATGATTTGATGAGCGTGGCCCAAGTCAGAGGGTGGACCTATTGCTGTGGTGCGGAGGGCGGGGAGGTTATCACACCCCACCCCTCCACCTAAGCGGCTCATCCACCTAGATCTCAAAATCAGCCGCACACACCTCCCCTCCCCACCCACCCACCCCATTATGTCACCCACCACCACTCATCTTCCTGCGCCGCCCCCCTCCTTATTCTTCACCCTACCTCCCTAATTTTTCCTTTCCCCCTTTCTCTCTTTTCCTTCGCCTTAAGCCTATGGCTTCCTCGTCCTCGCCGCCGCCGACGGACGCTATCTCCGCCATCGACACACCTGCTAGCCCCATCACCTCCACGGCGGGCCCACCCACGGCGGTCCCACTGCCCCTCTCTCTCCCGGCCCCACCTGAACCTGAAACCGAGACCCAACCAACACCCACCACCACCACCACCACCGCCACCGCCACTGGTACCGTGTCGAGGCGCTTGCCGCCGCCATGCTGGTCGCACGACGAGACCGTGGCCTTGATCGACTCGTACCGCGAGAAGTGGTACTCGCTCAGGAGGGGGAATCTGAAGGCGACCCACTGGCAAGAGGTTGCGGACTCGGTGGCTCGGCGATGCTCGGCATCTGCGCCGGCCAAGACAGCTGTGCAGTGCCGGCACAAGATGGAGAAGCTCCGCAAGCGGTACCGCACGGAGCTCCAGCGCGCGCGATCCATGCCCGTTTCCCGCTTCGCCTCGTCCTGGGTCCACTTCAAGCGCATGGACGCCATGGAAAAAGGCCCCACCTCCACCCCATCCTCCGCGTCCGCCTCCAAGCGCCGCGAGAACACTATCGAAAACGCCTCCGATAGCGATTACGGGAACGAAGTCGACCTCGACGACGAGGAGAACGAGGAGGACCAGGACCTGTACGAAGAGTTCAAAAATGGAGGGTCCAATATGAGGCACATGAGCAAATTGTATAGGAACAATGGGATTGGTGGTGGTGGCGGTGGCGGTGGTAGTGGTGGGTTTCGGATTAGAATTCCCACTGGAGTGAGTATAGCGCAGCCGGGGTCGAAATTTTACGGAAGCAAGTACAATTCGAATTCGAGCCCTAACCCCAACCCTAACCCTAGTTCGAGCTCTGGTGGGAATTTTGGGGCTCGGGTTTTGAGGGACTGCAATTCGGCGAGGCAGGGTTCGGGGAAGAGGGAGAGGGACCCAGTGACAGAGATGGTGTCTGCGATCAAGGTTTTGGGAGATGGGTTTGTGAGGATGGAGCAGATGAAGATGGAGATGGCGAGGGAGATCGAGGCGATGCGGATGGAAATGGAGATGAAGCGCACCGAGATGATCCTGGAGTCGCAGCAGCGGATCGTGGAAGCATTTGCGAAGGCATTCTCTGAGAAGAGCAAGAAGAAGAAGGCAAAGCGAATGCCCTCGCCCCCGGAGGCTTAGAAGAACGCTTTATCGGCGGTTGGATTTTGCGGGTTTCTTGGCCTTGTTGGTGCCACCCAACTGGTGTTTTGTTTTGTTTTGTGTAGTTTTGCTGCAGTTGATAGTTGGGGGATGGAATGAGTGGTTTGGCATTGGAGACTCAATGGAGCTTTTTAGCTCAAAGAGGCCAAAGAGACTGAGATAATGTGAGTTGTGTAGCTTAGTTGTTGGTGTTCAATTTGGGAATTCACTAGTTGTAGCTTGATTTTCAGTGAAAATGTAGTCTTGTTTTCCTTATATGTGGGGGAGTAGATGCATCATCAACCATCATATATTGTTGGCTTTGTGTTCTAATTAATGCATAAAATGCTGCTGGAAAAGAGTTAATTCTCTTGGCTCTTGATTACTTGTGGTTGCTAAATATGTTGTGCTTCAATGCATAATGTGACGTACTGAAAAGAGTTGGACAATGTAATCTGTCTTAATTCTGCTTGAAGATTCCTGCATATCTAGTGTTATGTTTTAGATGTTTCATTTATATGATTGATTCCAGAATCTTTTTCAGAGTACTTTTTCAGGTTCTCTTTCATAGTTAGGATTTAAAGTTTGCGCATCAAACGGTGATGCACCAACTTTTCTCCTCATCCGGAGTTCAGGCTGCAGCTGCTTTCTGCATCAGATGGTAGTATTGGGTAAATGTGAGGAGGCCATTTATTCATAAACCCAAATTTGTTTTGGTTTTTGTTGTTTCAAGTGTTATTTGATCAAACTGCATTCACTGATGAATGCTTGGAGAAGGAAGAAAATGGTGTCTCAGACAGCCCATCTTTAGGTTGAATGCTTTCCTCAGCATGTGCTTAGACTATTTGCAAGTTCAGTTCTATCTGTTGATTTCAGTGCATCAGGATTGTCATATATGAATGAATCATTGAAAGAATTTTGGACTCTTTTGTGATTGATCTTTATAGGGGAAAGTTAGTTGTGTGAATTTAGTTTATACTCGATTGGGACCAGAGACTTGTCTGCCAACTGTAAATGCCATAAATTGTTCCTAATTGAGAGAGCACTGTTGATGCATGAGAAGGGCCGAAGGGGCATATGTTATTAAAGCTTTGCCTTCAATGACCAAAATGAAACGTGTATTTTCTCTTTCATGAATGGTAGATGCCTAGATGGCTTTTGGTCCTAATCTCTGTTTGGTTGTCTTTTGTTTTCAGTTTTTAAACCATAAACAGTTTTGACCTTTATGTCATAATACATAAAACAAAAATACCCCTTAAAACACAAGAACAAAAAGTCTAATCCCCTCCCCTGTTTGCTCTGCACTCCCTCTAATCAAACCCACTCATTTAAAAAAAAAAAAAAAAAAAGTTGATGTCTATTATGTAGTAATAAGAGGTAAAATTAGACTCAAGCCATTAATTAAATAAATATGGTCTGAGGATGCAACCTGTCCTCAACCTGATTCCTAGAAAGCTTCTCTGATAGATGCTTTAAAAAAAAGGGTTACATTTTTTTTTTTTTTTTTTTGAATCTAGCAAAGTGAACTTTCATATTCAGTGAATAAAATATTGAGGGTAATGGTTTACTTTTAATTTTTTTTAATGGTTTCTCCCTTTACTACGTTGAAAATGATAATAAAATAATGTAAAGAGTGGAATAGATAATGTTAAAATTTATATTAAAAATGTAATAGTTAAAATATAAAAAATTGTGTTTTAGGTAGCTAAAACAGCTACTACCGGCTGCCGCATGAGATGCTCAAGGAAAAGATCGAATTCTTTTACCAGATAGCTAACCCATTATTCTTTAGAGATTAACTATATTTAGATGATGTGAATTTTTTTTAAAAAAAAATTATTTTTTGCCTCCTTTAAATATATTGGGCTTTTTCCTTTATCCTTGTACCATGATTTTAGTGCCCCTTACCACCTTATTGAATTGAAACATAGTCATAATATGAGATTGACAGGGTGTAGAACACTATGTCTATGCAAGCCTATCACCTAAAAGATCAGATAGGATCAGATAGGGAAAGTGCTCTTCATTGTCAAAAAAAAAAAAAAAAAAGTTTGGCTAATTACCAATGAGAAATGCTACATTAAGGATCTGTTTTAGATTATGTTTAATGGATCTAAAAATGCTTTTAACACTCAAAAAGTCTGTTTGAATAAAAAAATATTCGTTTGATAAAAAAAATTAAAAGCGTTTTTAAATGTCCAAAAAACATAAAAATGGTCAAAAAACACTTTTGACAAAAATTTAAAAATGAAGCTACACTAATTCCTTTTATGGAATTTTGGACATGAATTTTTTATAAATTTGGTTGCTGGAAAAAAATTTCAATCTCTAAAAGTGTCATTCATTTATTTTTACGTGCTTTTTTAATAGCATTTTTAACGTGCTTAAATGTCACACCACACTTTTAAATATTGAGCTGGAAACTCAAATCTATGGGAAATTTATATCCTTTTCCAAGCAACTTATCATGTATGTTAAAGACTTAAAACTTGGACTTGGTGGGTGATCTAATATTCAACAACCCCAGAAGATGGCCCATCTAATTCCAATGTACTCGAGTTCATCCTTGGTGGTTCATCTATTTCACCTGCCCCTCAGACTTCTTTCCATGAAAATTCATCAGAAGCTGAAGTTGTTTATGTGGAAATTGATCTAGAATATAGTATCCCCACTCACACAACACACTCTCTTTGATTCATTCCCTTGAATGATGATCAAGCCATCCTTTGCTCCCTTTGCAACTCAGCACCAGATCTTATGAACACCTTTTCCTCCTCTGCCACTTCTTTAGGGTTATCTAGAGACTTTTTCCTTTGAAGTTTGAGCGTCAATCTATAGCTGAAGGGATAACATATAGCATTCATTAGAAAAAAAAAAAAACATATAGCATTCAACCTTTGACTTCCCTTAAGATAGAGAGGGCCTCTCCCGCACTACTTTAAACTTTATGCCTTTAATGCCCCGACTTGATTCGGCGTTTAAGGATCAACATTGTTCATGATAAAATTTATGACACCCAGTCCCATAATGAGAAAATAAGAAGTAATTCACATATAGTGAATGTTTTATAAAGATAGTCATGGATGCTAAGTTTCACATTGCCTAATTATTAGGTGAAACTAAGCTTTATAATGTATTATATAGGAAAGCTCAAACTTGACCATGAGTCTGTTTCGGATTGCATTTGAGAAATAGAACTTTTAAGTCAAAAATAGCTTTTGGGCAAAAACTTCATTTTTAAGCTTTTGCTAAAAGTGTTTTTTAGCAATTTTTGAGCTTTTTTGACTCTTAAAAGCAGTTTTAATTTTTTTACCAAACAAATACTTTTTTCTTCAAACGGAATTTTTGAATGTTAAAAGCACTTTTAGACTCCTCAAACGCAATCTAAGTCATTTTTGGGTGATAGCGTAGATGTGGCTACTACATATCACTTCAATATGATTTTTTGTAGTTCCAAGTCATGACTAAATTTCCTGAAAGCAATACTAGAAGTCACTCTTGTATCACTCTAAAAATGATCTGACTAATAAAATCGTCATTGAACTAATGATCGATTATTATTGAATTTTGATCAAATAAAATACCTCTCCAAATCATCAAATTAATTTTTCTTCCGACAAGGACTCAAATGGTGATTGCAATGAGTAGTTGGAATTGACTTCTATTTCCAAATGCTATTCTCCATGACATCATCATGCAACCTTAATCTTGTGTTTAATACTAAGCTGTTTATTAATTATTATTATTTCAAAAAGTTGTCAAAATTTAGGCTAATGATGTCAGAATTCAATTAACAAAATTTTCATTTTAATATTTGTTTCCACGTGATATCTGACTTATAATTGAGGTTCAGCTTTTTTCTGAACTTATATAGCTGGCAAAAACGATAAAAAGGTTTGGGAAAATGAACCCGACGTGAATCGAACACGCAACCTTCTGATCTGGAGTCAGACGCGCTACCATTGCGCCACGGATCCACCTTGACTTACGTCCCTCTTATATAATTATCACTATGAGATTTGCTAGAAGCCAAAATCTTTATAATTGCTAACCTGTGTTTGAGGGGCGCTTTCTTCAAATAAATTAGTAAGACATAATGAAATTACCAAAGTTGTCGGACCAACCAGAAATACCCCCAAAGCCTTTTTCTTTCTTTATGGAAATATATTTTGCAAGTATCGTTGAATATTTGAGTGAAATTTGATAATGGGCTTGCCGCAGTCTCATATTATCCATTACAAAGAGTCTACACTTCTTTAATTATGTTAATGTGACAATCTCAACTGATTTTTGTTTTTTTTTTTTTTTTCTTTCTTCTTAAAAAGACTAATTAGATGATTGGAAGTTAATTTTTATTTTGTTTTGTTTTTGTTTTTTTCTTTTTAAAAAGACTAATTAGATGGGACTCATATATAGTATTGACGGATAATAATGCAGTTTCTAACATAACTCCCCACTACCCAAGCATTATATATAAAAGCAAAATGTCATATACCACATTTTTATCTCCACAATGTTGATAAAGCAGTCTTAACCACATTTTTATCTCCACAGTGTTGATATAACAGTCTTCTTAATCTTCGTTAAAACAAAAAAATAGTCGATAACTTGGACAATAGTTGTACAATAAAAATGTGATATGTCTATTAAAGGAGTCACATTTTACAAGTTACCAGCCATTCTTGTAGCAAGTATTGTATAGTAGATAATACATTTGTTTTGTTATTTTTTTTTTTCACATGATTTGCGTATAGAGAGCTGACTATCATAGCAAACACCAAACCATTCATTCCATCTTCTATGTTTTTGGCACATCTCAGTGTTCAACACAACCACCTTATATTTGTTAATTCAGAGGTGTCTCTACATACGTGTGCTTGTTTGAGAGAGAGAGAGAGAGAGAGAGAGAAAATTACAAGAATTATCACTTCATTTCACAGAAACTGTATATAAAGACACAAAACAGTGTCAAATTAAGTACAAGGTGATGTAGCACCTGAAAGGCTAAAAGAGTTTCAAGGCAGCCAAACAACAACTTGCGAGGAGCTACGCCCTGTGAGAGACTGGAATCCAATGGTAGCTCTATTTAAAAGCATACAAAAATGGTTAAAATTCACACTCAAAAACAAACATATTAATATTACTATCTAGTTCTCGTCTGACCCATAACCTAATGGAAGTTTTCTATACAAAACCCAATACTCATCACTTCAAACCAAGGGAAGAACATTTCCAACATACCACTGGATGAATCAATAATGCCTGATTTATCCAGAAACAGATGGACACACAGCCATATCCCAATAAACCCCGAGAAGAAGCCTAATAAGAAACAGCTTGCATAAGAACCATTCTCAACTCTCTCACAAAGTCAACAGCAGCCTTCCAATAATAAAAAAAATGAATAGCTAAAACTTGAGACTCACACTGCAAAAATTTATTAAGAAATCACTCGGTCCTATAGCCATTGAAAAGGTGTAAAACTCGATAATTTATTCATAGAAGAAAATCCTTGGTAGAACAAACCTCAGAGTGGGGGCAGTAACCAAATCCCCAAGTTTTTCTCAACCAATTTGAAAAGCAGCACCTGTTTATGATCCATACAAGAAGGCGCGGCCTCTGGATTGTTAAAATTCTGGAAAGATGGGGATTACAAATGCAGTTCTCCATCCTTAACTTCTCCATTAATTATACAAGCTCTGAGATTTTATATTACCAATAATTTAGTAGGGGACAAGTTCCAAATGAAGCTCTCACAGGGTTAAAAGACTAGTCCATTGTACAGGGGTTGGTCAGTTGATATTCCTCAAACAAAAATACATACAAACTATTAATTAGCATGCCATTAATCTTGTCTTCTACATTCCATCAGCTAGAGTGTTCTCAATGAGTTGGGAAGTAGCACTAGTTTTCCACAACCAATGACATACAATTCCCAATCTATATCAACCAAACGAAAACAAAATGACTAACATGTAGGCCAACAATCTATGACCTCATTTCTCATACTTCATAGCTGTTCCAAACAAGCTCAATATTTTCTACTACCTTCAGGAAGTAGCTTGTTTATTCACCTCCATATTCATAAAGGTTGTATTGCTGGAAAGAGCATGTGGTCCATGATAACCAAAATGTCTAGTAGAAGAAGCCAAGAAGATTTCCCGTGAAATAACCAGAACTTTTCCAACGAATTTAAGCACAAGAAGATTTCCAAAAATCCCTTAACCAATTACAGAAAAAAGCCTCAATCTCATCATGTTCTGTCCAGAAGAACAGATGATGCAGCACACCTCCACATTTGTCCATCAAGTGGAGTCTTATATAGAAAATAAAATATGTAATTCATACATAACCACATGCTAATCACTTCTTGAATTCATTTCTGAATAACTTTAGTTTTCCATACAGCATAAAATTCCGACTTAAAAACTAATCACATTTATAGATTTCTAAGATGGCTTCAACCAACACAGCCCCTTTCGGTAAAACACTCCCACAATTATGGGGGGCCTTTAAGCTTGGCAACACTCACTCCACCAGAGGCATCATAAAGCATAAGCTTGATTTAGTTCACATCCTACAGCAGCATCTTTGTCATGTCAGATCTGTTCCATAGACAAATTCATTTGTGACCATACTGCTCCCAAGTTTTACCAAGCACACCTCTTAGAAAATCAAAGAGATACCATGCGTCCAAGAAAATGTCGTTCTCCAATTAAAAGATACGTAGACACTTAAACTACCTAATTCCTATGCACTTTACCAAAGAACACAATAGCAGCATAAAAACATACCTCAATAATATGATCCAGAACCACCAGTTCCCATGTAACTGCTGCCACCCACACCACGACTAGAGTACATTGATGAGTAAGAGCTACCACCAACCTGTGACACATGCCAGAAATAGAATAACTATACTAAATAGCTAAAGACTTGATGATCAACACTATCATTCAAATGGAGAACGTTAGAAGCATACATCACTTCCACGGGACATATAATCACCACCATAGCTTGATGAGTACATTCCACCAACATCACTACTGCCGAAAGAACCTGAAAAAACAAGCAAAATCAAAGAACAAGATCACTTCAACAAATGCACTTAAGTGGTGAATGTCAAATCAGATTGCTATCAACTTAACACACCTCCTCCATAACTCATGCCCTGACGACTGCTATAGAGCCCATGTGAATCCTGACTTGAGACAGAACTTCTGCCTCCGCTATATCCTAGATTAGATCTCCCAAGTCTACCAGCCAAAAACACAGAAAAGTAAGTTACCACAGCTACACACAGGTAAGAAAAAGGAGACGGAGAGGTAAAACTGCTTTCAATTCAGAAAACAACAACACACCTATCACCATAAGCATCCCCATATTGAGAAGCACCACCACTGTACTCATAATCTAATCGAGCCCTAGATTGGCGGACACCCGAATCAGCATAACGTGGGGGTACATCATCCTGGAGCACATATCAGATGCACTTCAGAAATTACTCAAATATGAAAGTAGTGGGAAAACAGAATATGATATTAAAATGGCATATTGTAGCAAAGACCATATTGACAGTTTTTTTTTTTTTTTTTTTTAAATGAACAAGACCATATTGACAGTAACACTAACCAGAGCAGCATATGGTCGTTTTGACCCCGAAATGGTGTCATAATCACGAGCCCTTCCCTCACGGTAACTCGGAGGAGGAGGAGGAGGTCTTTCAAACCTTTGGCCATAGCCATCATCCACATAAGCTCTCCTTGCAGCTGGACGTGATGTAGTTCTAGGAATATCAGAGTAAGCAGGACCACGGGAGGAGTAGTCATCTCTATATGATGGGCGTCTTTCTGGAACAGCCCTAGGACCATAATCTGTGGCAGCTCTGCTCCTTGGAGGAGGAAGATCATCACGCCGACCATAATCTCTCTTCAAGCTACTCTTCGGGTATGAAGGAACTGTCAATAAATTGAAAAGTGAAATAATTATTCATAGGCAAAAATGCAGGCCTGCAGTCATTGAACACATGAAATTCAGCATACCAGGTGCTCTTCTGTCATATGACCTAGCTGGAGGAGCCAAGGGCCTGCCTCTTGTCGGCATGGACACAACAGGGCGTCTATCTCTCAAGCCGCCAGGTCTCTTCATACTGACTGGTGGGATGCGACTTCCAATTCCTCTTACTCCATGCATAGGGAGACTACGTGGTGCTGGACGACCCCATGAACTCCTGGCAACTCTCCCAACCCCACGCCCAGGTCGGTAATCTCCACGACTAACATGTTTTCCTTTACCTCTCTGAAGTGGTCTTGACAATCTGGCCCTAACTTTAGCCTGAAATAAGACCATAAACTGTTATACAAAGCCATGCACAAACGAGGCAAGTACAACATTGAGCAAAATCTGAAATATCATAAGCTCTTAAAAACCAAGACTAACCTTGCTATCTCCTTCACCCAACTCTGCATTGTTAATGCTTTTAGCACATGTCACTGCAGCATCATGAGTGTCAAATGTAACAAAACCAAAATCCCTTCTCTTTGCACTTGGCATATTCCGGGCAAGCTCAATCTTTTCAATCTCTCCATATTTCTTGAGAAGCTCTCGGACACGGTCCTCATCCCATGAAGCAGGAACACCATCCACAAATACAGTTTTAACCTGTAACTTAAAGTATGTGAGCAGCAATTCCAAAATACTTACTAAGCATGTTCAATTAAAGGGTATAGCAAGCCTATTCGACTGCTACACATAAACTAATATGAATGCTCAAAGATTCTCCTCACCAAAAGTAAAAGAGTAAACATTCAAGGGTAGATTCAACAAATACAAAAGCCAAAAAAAAAAAAAAAAAAAAGGCCCAGACACAGATTCTGAGAACTTCAATCTACTCTGTCAAAAAGATATCACTGTAACTCAACCACAAATCGGATTTAGTGATAAAAGAATATGTAGATGCACATATCCAAACTAAATTCTCCATAAGTAATAGTAAGTATACATTACTCAAGACAAGATCTTATTAGCATCCCTAGCTTGACATGGTACACCCATGATAAACAAAAAGGTCGGAATAGAGCCAAACCATGAGGAGTTGCAGTTTCCCTAATAGAAGGCAGAAAATTTAGACCCAAAAGATTACCTGTGCCATAATTTCGTCACCAGGGTCAATGAAAGAATCTGCAAAAGAAACCTTTGCAGGCCTATCAACTCCAAACACAATATCTCTCTTCTGAAGACGCTTAAAGGCATCCATGGCATCTGAACGAGACGAAAATTCCAAAAAAGCAAACCCCCGATTCATTCCCTCATTGTTACTATCTTCAACCAATGTCAAATCCTCAACATTATGGACTCCATAATGTTTCAACTTCTCTTTCAGCTGAAACCAAGATTGATAACACAATCAGGCATTTAGCAACTCCAGCTCATGACTAATAAAGTTGAAGGTGGCATTAAGTGAACCAATATACTTACGGCTTCTTTTGTCCATGTCTTGCATATGTTACCCAGAAAAAGGGTGTCGCTATCTTGACTTGGAGTAACACCACACTGTTTCCCATTGATCTGGATAGCAGTCATTAACATAAATATAATTTACAACGTGAAGAATAAAATTTCCTGTTCAAACTATGAGAAGATCAAAGATTACCACTGGGTGTTTCAGCTCTGTAACAGCCCGTTTTGCTTGCTCCACAGTTTTAAAACGCAAGAATGCAAAACCCTTGTTCTTCTTAGTCTGAGGATTCATCATCAGCCTGACTTCAGTAACCTCACCAACTTCACTGAAAACTTTCCTAAGATCATCTTCACTTGCATCCTTGTCCAAACCACCAACAAATACTTCAAACTCTTTACGTTTGCGCCTCTCTTTCACAACTTCATTGTGCTCCTCTTCCTCAGCATCAACCAGCTGTGCATGCTCCTGCTCCTCACCAGCATGCTGCTCATCATCCTCTTCGCCCTCAAGTTCTTCATGAACATCTTCCATGTCCTCCTCAACCATATCACCCTCTTCTTCTTCATCAACATTCTCCTCAAATTCTTCCTCTCCTTCATCCCCCACCTCCTGAACATCCTCTTGTTCTATTTCCTTCTCATCATAATCAACCCCACCATACTCCTCATGTTCATATTCAGGGTCATTATCCTCTAGTTCCAACCGTTCATCTTTTTCATATTCATCAACAGATTCCTTCACCTCTTCTTCTTCTGTCACAAAATAAGGGGGGATCCATCCAGCCCCGTCAAAATAGGCTCAAGTTCAATATTCTTAACGAAACTTATAATAAAAAATTAACAGAACCCACAAAAAGTCCTCATCCTTCTTGGTATTTATATGTTTCTCATAATTATCACAGAGATATCTTATCAATACATGACAAAGCGCTCACATGTGAGCTATAAACAATATAACCATCCACTTGTAACCCTAGGTTTCCAACAAAAATGGTGTTCTCATGTAAAGGAAAACAAAATGACATGCCCTCTTCATTGTAACTAATTTTGATCAAAATAACTACAAGTAAATGCACAACCAAAAGCAAAAGCCTCAGCCCCTGATCATGCAAATGTGGACTGAACACCACAAGTTCCAGCTGAACCATTCCCATTGAACGCCTTTCTACTCTATCATTCTCTCACTCATAAAAGTATTTCCCAACCCATCCATTAACACCGTCGATCTCAATCAAGTACAGGCCAACAAATAACACACAAAATCCACAAAGTAATACAAATTTGTTCTTTACCAAAAAAAAACCAAAGAGTTAAGAAAAAAAAAAAAGCATCTAAACGGAGCAATACAACATTGGATCTGAAGCAAAACAACCATCAAGCAATAAACAACAAAAGAAACGTTCCTTTTTTTTTCTTGCAATAATTCCATACAGAAAAACTTTGAACAATTCCAACAATTCAACCACACAATATCCACACACGCACACATGAAACAGATAATAATTATAATTTAAACTCAATTTTTTTCAATCCCATCAGGCCCAAATCAAATTCAATGATCCAAAACAAGAACTTACTTTTCTCCGAGCCCAACCCATACAAATTTGTTCTTTACCAAAAAACAAAAACTTCTAAGAAAAAAAAAAAAAAAAAGCAGCCCGCCTAACGGAGCAAAACAACATTGGATCTGAAGCAACATAACCATCAAGCAATAAACAACAAAAGAAAACGTAATAATAATTATAATTCAAACTCAATTTTCTCAAGCCCGTCAGACCCAAATCAAATTAGACGACTCAGAACAATCACAACTTACTTTTCTCCGGACCCGAAACGTTCACGTCTCGTTTCACCTCCGGTTCAAGATCGACCGGAACCGGCTTTTCCTCGACGACTGGCTTCTTCTCTACCTTGACTTCCTCCACAGCCTGAACGGGGACCTCCTCGACCTTCGCCACTTCTTCGGTGGCAGCCTCCGGCGGCTGACTCTGGGCCTTCTGGGCCCCTCTGGTGGCTCTCGCCGTTCTCCGCGGCCCCAACCCCCCACCTCTCTTCACCGTTCGTGGAGGCATTGTTTTCACAATTTCGTCGAACAAAGACTAAAACTTCTCAAAAATTGGGACTTAAAACCCCTAAATTTAAAGAATTGCGATAAGAAGATTCGCAACTGGAGGTCAATGAAACCCTAGCGGAGAGAATATCGAAACCCTAGAGAGAGAGAGAAAGAGACACAGCAATGCGGGAGTTGATTCGAAAAATAGGGGTTCCTTTTATATCCTAGTCCGCAGTGCGTGGGGTTTGTTGAGTGTTGTCCTCAAGGAGGAAAGATAAGCTGTGAGTGGCTTGGGGTACACTTGGCGTGAAACTATTGGTGATCATTTGTGAAGACCTTCTGGTGGGTCACAAAAATTGAGAAATTTGTGGTCCGTGATGCACTTGATCATCTCCCCTCTAGAGGATGATTCGTACGCTGGTGAGTCGGTGACGCTGTGCTTAAGATTACAATCTAATATAGGGGTAGGGTCTCCAGAAACAGACAGTGATACGGCAGTTTATGTTGCACCGAATCTCTATCCATGACAATGACAGAGGTTTTTTTTTTTTTTTTTTTTTTTTAACTATAAAAAAAAAATTATGGCTATAAATATACAAAAATAAAAAATTATCTATATATATATATATATATATATAGAAATAGATATTTAGGTTAGGTTAAAAGCCTATTTGAGATTGTATTAAAGAGCTTAAAAAATATTTTTATATATAATTAATACTTAAAAAGTTGTACCAAACAAAAAACTGATATGTTTGGTAAAAATTTTCAAAATCACTTCTTTGACATTTTCACTCTAAAAATGTTAAACCCACTTTTGGAAAATGACAGAAATTTCTTTCAAACTGGTTTGGAGAAAAAAATTTTCAACCTAATCTAATAAGTGTCAAATGTAATCTCTTACATGTTTTCTTTAACTTTTAACTGTCATTTATTGTCATTCTACTAATTTAGGAATCCAAACATTAATTTTTTAAAATCCAAAAATGTTGAATAAACCATGTCACTTATTAGAGTAGGTTCAAGGAAGTTTGGACGAAATTTGTGTCATTTGGAAAAAGCTTAAAAATGAATTTTGTTTTCTTCTAAAAGCTTTTTTTAAAAAAAAATTTAAAAGCTCTATTTTCCAATGTAATACAAACATGCTCAAAAACATTTTTTTAGAACTAAAAATAAAAGTAAACCCTAAAATATATTAATAAACATACTGTATATTTTTTTGTCACAACCATTAACAAATAACTTAAAGCACAAAACATTTTTAAAAAATGAGGAATGCTATATATTGGCTTCTTTTGATAATCAACTCTAATTTTTTTAAAAAAGTTAATTTCTTACTTTTATATAACATCAATCATTTTTTTTATTGTTATTCAAACAAAAAACTCATAATAAAACATAACTTTTTTATTTTTCTCTACAAAAAATTCAAAACTTTTCTTTACTCTATATCACATTTGAAACAAAAAATTCACTACATAATCTTTTACCAAGCAGAGCCATTATAATTCTATCCAACATTCATCCAAAAGCTAACGTGACATTTTCAACTAACTTTTTAAATTAATCATTGTTAAATAAAATAAGATCAAATGATTGATTTAGAATGTCACACTATCATTGTTAAACAGATTATAAGATTAAAACAAAAAAACAAAAAAAAAAAAACAATATTTAGCACTGCCTTTTAAAAGGTAAGACATTTGTCATCTCCAAATTAATTTCAAGTTCAGTTTGAAAATTCTTGGTGCCAAACTGGTTTGTTGTGTTAAATAACAAATTTTATTTTGACCTTCTTCCTTACATCAACTATTGGATTTACAAAATTGGTTTCTGATAAGATCCTTATAATTAGAGATATTATTGAGAGAATTGTAGAGATGATAGGAGTTATCAATAAGAGTTCTCTCTACATAAGAAGAGTAGTTGTATTTTATTAGGATATATAGGAGTTAAGTGATAATGTTTTATTTATGATCGATAGACATCTATCACCTTAGGACTATTTGTATTATTGAATGGCATTTGTTAATGAATGAAAGGAAGTTGAATATTGGTATTATAATACAATCTCTGTATTTTGAGAGTTCTCGACTCACTTGAAGTAACCATTGGAGATCATGTGTTTTGAAGTTCGCATCAGTTTCTTCTTCTATTGAGTGTAGCTATGAAACGACAGCAATGGGTGATCATTTTTGGAACGTTTTGGATTGAAGGTGTGAACTGTGAAGTGGTGTTGATGGCTTTTGCTGCAACAAATCAGGGCAATTTTTGAGGTTGGAGGGTTTTTGCCTTTTTGGGCTATGGGTGCCGTTTATGTTGGTGTATGTGGGACATCAATGGTGGATATATATATATATATAGGTTAGAGCACATTCTATCCGGATATAGTGTAATTAAAACTCTGGTATTTTTAATTCAAATCAATTTCATTCATTCTAACCCAACGCCCACCAACCTCTGAATCCTCCACCCATCTCCGAGCTCTCAACATTAAAATCTCCAAAACCAACGTAGTTTTATTGATTGATGTGTTGTAGATGAGATATTTTGTTAAGAAAAAGAAAATTAATTGGTGTGAAGAGATATATTATTTTTAGTGTTCTAAGTAGACCAAATTTACACAAAAACTTGATTGAAGTTATAACTCTATAAAGAAAGAGAAATTTTTCTCAAAACAAAAACTTTATCACAATGGAGGCTAAATAAAAAAAAAAAAACCACCACAAATTAATGAACTAATTTTTCACAAAGAGGAAATATTACAAATTTTAGTAATCCTGCCTATTAAACCCTAAACCCTATGGAACAGCTGCAGAGAAAAAGACACGGTACCTTACAGAACAAGAAAACACAAATTGCCCTAATTAATGAAGAATTAATCTAGTCTTCTTTGAAGACTAGAATTCATGGGCAGAAAATCCTTCAAAGAGACCCTCCTCCTCACCGTCTCTTCTACTCGATCAGCCACCTTTTTCATCAACTCTTCCATGAAATCTTTGCACTGCTCAAGTTCATGCAATTCCATGCCACAAATATGCTCATTCGACAAAAACCCGCCACCCTCGCTCCTTCCAGCAACAGTCGTTTCTTTTTCTTGTTTGGCTCTCACGAAATCTCCGATATCCCCGTGCATGATCTCGGAGTTCACCGAGGGATCAATATCTCCACCAATCCCATCCCCATGCAAGGGCTTTTCTTCTTCTCGTAGAAAGCGGTCCACGACGGAGTTCACCGACGGCTGCCCATAGGCATAGAGCTTGTCCTTTGGCGAGAACACGATAGCTGCGACATCAACACCGCATAAGGTGGAGAGTTTCTCCACCTTCCGAAAGAGGCCGTTGCGCCGCTTGGTGAAGGTGGAGTACATGGAGTCCTTGTTCTCTATTTTCTTGATCTCAATTTTGCTGCGACCCATGCCTCTTGGTCTCACCATGGATGATTATGGAATGAAAAGCTTTCCTCCTCTTCTGTTATTTACGTGAGGATTAGTTTGGGAGAAGAGGAAACCCTAATATTGAAAGCAAGGGTTTTTTTGTTGTGTACACACAACAAAGCTTCTAATTCCTTCTATATATATATATATATAAAGAAACTTTATCCAAAGAAATTTCCCCAACCATTTCAAAAAAGAAAAAGGAAAAAGATATTCCCTTTCCCAAACGTGAGGGTTGCACGTTTCCTTTTCATATTTGTATAGCAATTTTCATTCCCAGCAAATTAGAAAAAAAACAAAAATGGAAAAGTCCACATGCCCCACGAACTACAACCCAATTGACAATATTTTCTTCAAACTTTCAATTGTGACAATGTCTCTTTCAAACTACTAAAACATTGTCAATGTCTCCACAATGATGAAACTACCCTAGTAAAATAAAAAAATACTAAAACTTCGAAAAAAAAATTAAAACTAAAATAAATAAAAAATCAAGGGTCGGCCAAATTTAAAATTAAAAAAAAAAAATCATTTTTTATAAGAAAAAAATTTAAAAATTTCGATTTTTTTTTAAAAAATATATATAGAAAAATTCAAATAAAAATTTCCATTTTAAAAATTAAAAAATTTCGTTTAAAAAAAATCGTTTAAAAAAATCGTTTTTTTAATTTAAATTTTCGTTTTAAAAAAAATAAGAAAAATTATTTTTCTTTTCAAATTTATAAGGGTATTTTTGTCTTATTGAGAAATATATATGAGCATTTTTATCTTTTTGCTAGTCTTAGGGGGGACATTGATAATGTTTTGGTAGTTTGTGAGAGACATTATCGCAATTAAAAGTTTGGGGGACATTATCAATTTAATGGTAGTCTAAAGGGAGTATATGAACTTTACCTAAGAAAAAACCAACCACCGTTTAAATTATTAAGCCAAACAGAGTGTATCACAAATATTGCATTGTGACAACAGCAATTAAATAAAAAATAGTAAATGGGTGTTAATAATAGTACTATATTTTTTTTACTACATTTTTATTTTTTTAAATTGATTTGATAGGCTATAATTAGTATACTAATTATTTTTTACAAATTGATTAAACAAAAAATTTAACTTGTCAATTTAATTAATTAGCAATTGCCTTATTAATGCCCATAGAGGACTATGCACGTCAATTTGTATGAAAATTGTAGTAAAAGCTCTTGTACTCCAAGCGGTTTTCATATTGAATATTGCATGTTGGAACGAAGAAAAAATATATATAATAATTTAATCCAAGTTTCCAAATGATTTAAATTTAGTCTCTAAATTTTATTTTTAATTGGGTAAACTTCATAAAGGCCCCCTAAATTTTCAGCCGTTTTGACAAGCACCTCCTAAATTTTCAAAACTCTTACTTAGGCCCCCTAAACTTTGATTTGCTCTCACTTTGGACTCTTTTAACGTTAAAGTCAAATAATTTGACTTTTTATACACATTTTACCCACCCCCAGGGGGTGGTTCATGGCCAAGTGTGGGTGGTCCCCTTACCAAAAGTTTTTAGACCCACCACCCTCAAACGCATCTCTATCACCCAAACGGTTAGCAGCGAGCTTGGTCTTTTAGTAATCTCCATTTCACCCCGTATCGCTGAGGGTTCTCACCCACCTCGATTTCCTTTTAATATTATGCCCAAAACAACATCGTTTTGGGTTGGGTGGTAATGTAGTTTTGAAGCCCAAAACGATGTAGTTTTGGAGTCCAAAACGACGTAGTTTTAGTTGAGGGTAAAATGGGTATAAAAGTCAAATTATTTGACTTTAACGTTAAAAGGGTCCAAAGTGAGAGCAAACTAAAGTTCAAGGGACCTAAGTAAGAGTTTTGAAAATTCAGGGGTGCTTGTCAAAACGCCTGAAAGTTCATGGGTACTTTCTGAAGTTTCCCCTTTTTCATTTCAACAATTAAGTCTTAACTTTTTCTTCGATTTCAAATAGGTCGCTCTATCAATTTATTGTCCAATTAATTAATTAATTTTTTTTATAAATTATTATCCAATTAATTAACCGTATGTCATGTTAGACCAATCAATTAATGTTACATGACTTTCGCTTGACATATCATGATTCATCAGATTCATGTGCCAAAAAAAAAATAATAATAATAAAAAATAAAGCTTTATATATGGAATGAATAAGTTAATTGAAAAGCTCATTAACAAGTTAAAATTCGTTCGAAAAATAAATGAAACAAGTTTAAATAGATTATCTAACACAGTAATAAGTTCAAACATGGCCCATGTTCCAAAATACTATAAATAAATAAATAAACAAATTGAACTTGAACATTCAACGCTCTACTTGACTTGGCTTCATTAAAGCCGACTCTTGACTAAAAGTCCTGGTTTATTGGGATAAGAAGATTTTTCATTTTGATAATCCATGTAAAAACTTGAGTGCACGCGCAGACGAAGACAATGGTTAATAATTTTTCCAGGTACTACAGGCTCAGCAACCCTCATGATTCATGAACCAGAACATAAGTAGTTCCATTTCTCTCTGTTTGGATATTTTCTTAAGTTTGATTCTGGTCTGCATCCTTTAACCTGCAAATATAGCAGTTGCAAAAAGAAATAAATTAAAGAATAATCATATTTGGGAAAATTTGAAAAATAAAGGGATAAGAACAGATGCCCAAGATTTGCATTAATGATCGATTTCATCCAAATGATAAGTTTCATAGAGTAATACTACTTTTTACACTCATTTTACACTGACCAATGTAAACGTATTTTAAGTGGTTTATCATGTCAGCCACTTAAAACAAAAACAAAAGAAAAGCTATTTACAATATGTTACGATGTGAAATGGGTATAAAGAATAGCATCACTTTAACAATATAAATGGTTCTACCTTGTGTTCCAAGGCTGCAAGGTTTATTTTTGACACAGAAAATACTAGACCTCTTTAAAATGGATTTCCTTGATGTGAGCCCTACATGCTGCATATCAATATGCATCTTCAATGCCTTCTTGTTTCCTTATTCGACTCATAATTTGTGGATTGGGAGTGGGTTTATTCTCATTTCCTTCCAATTGAGGATGATTCAAACTAGAACACCACCTAATCACATCTAGATTGATCATACAGAAACTGGAAGAATGTGAATAATTTCATTTATAATAAATATCTTAGAGTCTATTTGAGATTGCGTTTAAGAAATATAACATTCAAGTCAAAAGGCGCTTTTTGGTAAAAGTTTCATTTTTAAGCTTTTGCCAAAAGTGCATTTTGGTCATTTTTTGAATAAAAAAATACTATTGAATTTTTTTACCAAACATGCCAGCTTTTGTTTGACATGACTTATTAAGTACTAAAAATACCTTTTAAGCTCTTTAACGTAATCCCAAACGTGCCCTTAAACTAACCCCCTCAGATTCCTACCTATTATCTCCAGCCAAAAAGCAAAATGGTAATCACCAGCTCATTCCATGGATTTAAATAGTTGCATGATATTGAGAAATATCTTTTAAACCAACTGTTTTGGCTATAGCCGGAATAAACAGAAACTGGAGAACAACCAGAAATACAATGGCAACAATACTTTTTATGCTGGAAATTTTCACAGATATTTCTAGATTCAAAGATGAGTGGTACCTTCAGCTACATGATGCAAAGCAATATCAACTTTTACTTAATAAGAAACAAAATATTAAAAAAAAAAAAAAAACTACAGAAGGCATGCAACTTCAATTAAACTCGAAGTGGCTCATAGAAACCTATATGTATATATATTTTAAACAGGCATAACTACTTGAAACCCACCTATCAAAAAAACAAGAGAAAAAAAAAAAAAGTTTAAGAAATTGAAACCCTGTAAGAGACACTAAGAGCAAGAGCATACTTGTTATCAGAAAGAGCAAAGAAACTCCAGTAATAGTCTATTTGTGATCACGCTTGCTATAGTCTTGAAATCCCCCAAATCATGAACGAAGATCTTTTGGTTGCAAATGAAAATATTGAAATTATGAAAGCATTTTTTTTATGCATTTATACTGAAAACAATTGTTTTATAGTATTTTAAATATTATATTACAAGCAAACATAATCATTAGCCAATTGGAGGAAACAAAAAAAAGGAAAAAAAGGTTTTGCCTGCTTACCATTGAGAGAAGTGCTAGTCTCTCTAATCACGAATCGGCGTGAGATCAATCTTGAATTGTTGCTTTCCCTTGCTTACCCTCTACAAGATGCCAATAGAGGAAAACATCCATGTCAACATTGACGTCTGGAGTGACAATTGAACATTATATAGGAAGACATGCACCAAGATATGTATAATGTTGCTCTAGATCATTTATTTCTTCTTTATTTATTTATTTATTTTTACCATGGAGGGAGAGGGGGTTAATATCCAAGTTAATTGAGTTCCAACTAAATTTCAAAAGATAAAGAAAAACGCAGACATCACAAATAGATTTAATTATTTAATTTGGTTTTACATAGAAAATAGATTAAGCAGGTTTTTTCTCATAGCAATTGAAATAAGATGATTGATAATGCAAAACTATTTCTAGAATTTCATAAAATGACATTTTCAGTTTTCATATATTTTCTGTAATAATGGCTCCAATTTTCATAGTGCCATCCAAACTAATAATGATTACAACTGAGTCATGAAGATTGCAGTAAAATATTCCAATGTCATGCAAGAGAGTATGGCTGCTAACTCAAAATGCTTTTGTACTATATCTTCTCAGTTCCAACATTCATTTTTTTTAATGGCAAGTTATACATGCATCCAGTGGTCTTTGAACTTACGACCTCACCCTCTATCCATTCTTTCTATGGGAAGGAAGTGCCATTTGAGTCGCAGTTTATTTTCCTTTCAGTTCTAACAAAATGCAGAATGATGGTGTTTTTGAGCTGTTAATTGAAGTGTAGTAATTGCTTCTCATTTACTTATAATTTTGAAGATGAAAATGAAATTGGTATAGACAAAGGAAGAATTAGATAAGTACTTCTGTTTTAATTTTAAATTTTTATAAGTAATGAATTGGTTCTTATGCAAGAAGAATTTTGAGAAGAAAAGCAAACAATAAGGCCAATAATTCTTTGTAGTGTAACAAAAGACCGCCAATAGAACTCAAAAAGAATACTTCTAAATATTACAGGTAAGACCGTTTACTGGTTATGGAAGTGGATGCCAGGTCACAAAGATATTCAAGGCTGAAGATACAAGTCCAGCACAGAGAGAACCATGACTGGATGATAGTGATAAGAGTAGGAGGAGAGAAGTTAAACGGGGAGCTGAAAGTACATTTGGCCAATCAGTAGAATATCACGATGAAAACTGCAGCAGTACCAAGAATTCAACAACCACATGCACATGACATATAACTTATATCTCACGCTTCCCATGTACATGTATTGCTAAAGAAAAGAGTTCCTAGCCATTAAAACACAAGAATTATAAGTCATATTAAGTATATGGCAATGGACTTACAGCAATTGCCACAAGCTCTTCCAGCAGTTCCTCCAAATGACGCAAAGGCTATTTACATAAATAAGCAAAAAATTAAAGTGTTTACAGCTTCAATATACTCTTCTGGGAAGAAAAATATATATATATATATTCTCTACATGTGGAAGCAACCTCAAAAGGGAGTGAATTCTCAGAGAAAAGTTCCATGAATCTGAGCAAACATGATATATATAAAACTCACCCATTGAGTTGGGCCATCACATGGTGCATTCAAAGGATCATCGTGCACCTACACACCCAAAGAGGCTCTTAGAAACCTAGTGATAAACAAACTAAAAAAGAAAATAAAAGTAATAATAATGAGAGTATCATACTCTTACAATTCTATGTCCAATTATAATTCATATTGCCTCATTGGACATCAGAGAATATTTACTGAAGACAGTTCCTCCCTCCTAGCATACTAGAAGGAACATTGGTAAGAGGTGAAGGAGGTACTGCTTGTAACTTGATTATTAACCCTAAACATTCTAGTTTCACACCAACTCAAATCACAAATGATCAGCTTAGCAGATTCCCTGTACCTCCAAGAAAAGCCCATCCACTCCAACAGCAACTGCTGTCCTTGCAACGCATGGTATCAATTCACGAAGACCACCACTAGCAACACCTCCACCATCCAGCTATATGAGAAAGCAGAATTTTAAACCATTGATATGAGAAAAGCCAAACTCAAAAGTAAATTTGGAAATGAGCATCCTGCAGTAATTTGTAAATAGCACTAAAACATTTCCACACAAAATTGCCAACCATATGCATATATTTAAAGGGTGATATCCTTGACCTCTCTTTAAACATGAATAATAGAGTCATCTTCCTTTGCTTAAATTCTTTTCAAAAAGTAAAGAATTGGCTAAAAATCACACAATTCACATAGAAGCAGCTCTACAACACAAGATTAACCACACCTTTTTCCCAGCTGGCTGTTGTAATGAGTGTGTGACATCAGCTACCTGTAGTGAAACTCCTAATCAGATCAGTAGGTCTTCCAGATAAAAGTATGTGTATAGAGACAGCATGCAGCAAATATCACCCTCAATACATTAAGATTCAAAAACTGCAAAATCACTGAGCATATCAATTTTTAAAAAAGAAAGAAAGAAGGATTAGCTAAAAGGAATAGATATTTGAAAGAAGTTAAAGGTCACTATAGACCAATCACCTAAATGTAAATTTGTTATATCTCTGCCATTGGGTTAAACCAGCTATTGTTTCTACCATTCCACAATCGAGTTTATCCATTATTTACTAAAAAAGAGGAAAAAAACAACATTAAAGCTTGGTAGATGACAATATGGAGAATCATTTGTGATGTAGATAAGAAATTGACTTACAACAGGACAATTGGCTTCTCTCACCCATTCCAAATTGCGAGGATCAACAATCAAATCATCTACAAACCAACAATCAAATATAGGATCAATCAAACTGGCATGGAAATATCAGTAATGCTGAATTGACTTGAATCCAATATCCAAATATGTTTGAAGCACCATTCAAACCTTAGAAAATTCAGAAGCCAAGCCAAATGATTAAATTTTTAAAGAAAACAAAGGACTCATAAAAAATTTATATTAGCTTCCACTTAAACATTTATTGCATAGAGAGTGTGACGGGCACAGGCACATTGGCAAAAGCCTAAAACAATGAACTAACAGTAGCAGCTCTGCTGCAGTCATCAACCATCTGTTGCATCACATGCTATATCAATCCAAAGGGCTTTCCAAGTTCAAGACAATAAAGAATTTGGAGGAACTAGAAAGACTCCAAATCACACACTTAAGAAGATAAATAATTTCAAAATTACCAAAAAAAAAAAAAAAAGGTTCAGAAGAATGTGACATAAAGCATTTGAAACCAAATCCAGAAACTTACTATAACCAAACATGGTTCCTCTCTCACAAACCATCACATTTGGATTTCCAGCCAATCTAACCTTCTCAGCAGAATTTACCATGACCTGCAAAATATGAACAATATACAATTAGAAGAAAAGTACAATATAGAAGCATAAAGGCTTGAATTTGGAGTACGTAAACATAGATTCCAATTTGTCAGGTTCATAAAAGTACTCACGGAAGGAGCACAGAACTGGCCTTTCTTGATATTAACAATTTTTCCAGTCTTGGCCGCTGCAACTAGAAGATCCGTCTGTTATTGTAAGATGTGACAATGAGAAATGATTTATATACTTTTTTGGATAAGGAGAGGTCACAAGTGAGATAAATGAAATTGGCTGAATCATGTCCATTAAAGATGAAAATTTTACTTAGCATGTGGATTCTGAAATTTCAGTAGATAAAAAATGTTAACCTGCCGGCATAAGAATGCTGGAATTTGAATAATATCTGCAACTCTGCCAACTGGTTCGCACTGGCAAAAGAAAAGATAAAAGCATTATTCAAATGTTTTTTTGACATTTTGAATAGCACCAGTTCCAAACTTTCCATGTTATTTATACTGGTAGCAGCACTTCATTTTGAAAAAGGGTATTGACAACTCATACAACCATGGAATAAGGCTTAAGTTACTGACTTTAGTGTAATTCTCAGTTTTGGCAACTCAGAGCTTTTCATATGTGGAGCTAACAAGCAACATTCGAATAAAGCAAGACTTACATGGTTTCTAAACTTACATTATAAGTGATATAGGGTTAAAATAGTTCTAGAAACGTCATTAGTTGAGTAGGTGCTTTCTTCTGTATAGAGCCAGATCTGGAATCTCATAATTTTATTCCTTCAGGGTTGTTTCTTAAATGTGTTGTTTAGATTATTATAGAACTTTTAATAGCACTAGGAGTCTTTTATTGGTTTTATCAAGATTTGTTTACCTAATCCTATCAGAGCAATTAGCATCCAATGTTCTATTTATAAAATTCAATGTATTCAAAGTTTCAATAAATGGATTACTGAATGTTTAACTAGGCGCATGTTGTTCTTAGTGTGTTCTTCTCTCTCTCTCTCTCTCTCTCTCCTTCTTCTTCTTAGGCACGTTCTTATTGTTCATGTCACTGTTTTTACAGCCCCTGAACAGCAAGAAAATTCTCTCTTTTCTTCCTTCTTTAAAAGTACAAACCAGACCATTTTCCCTTATTTACCTGAAGTCCTAAAACCTCCATGTGTTCCATAACCTTTCGTCACCAAATAATCCTTCAAATCCAACCCCAAACCCTTCAAACAGCTGCTGAAGTAAATTCCTGCAACCAACCATTCATTATTTCAGCCCCTCTTTGTCCTCTAGCCCATATCTTTTCCAAACCAAAATTCAAACTACAAACCGCAAAGCCTATTCCTCACTGTAAAAAAAACCAAAAATTCATAACTCTACCTACCCTAAATCCCACAACAAATGTAGACAGATTTCCCTTAATCTATCCTACATCCACAACGAAAAAGAAAAGAGGAGTTACTGGAAAACCATAGAGAAATAAGAATGATTGAAACATACAAGAATGTAAGAGTTCAGTACGAGGATCAAATAAGAATGATTGAAACATACAAGAATGTAAGAGTTCAGTATGAGGATGATATGTCTGATTACAATAGATCCATTTTAGCTGAAAATAATGGTGTCTATTGCTCAAGTCCAAAATCAAGATTTCTTAGTATTAAAGTACATTATAAATTGGCCATGGTTCTTTCTTTTCTTTGTTTTTTCACAGTTAAGTGCATCAACTTATAGTCATATAGTATAAATGAAGAAATACTCATGAGAAACACAATTTATTTAGTGAATGTATTTATATCAAAGCAAAATGTAGTTTACTCAGATCTTCCCTAAACAGTGAAAAAATGGATATTCTCATTTGCTTGCAAAGGATTCATATGATGAAATACATATGAACACATCATCCTGAAGGCAGAAAGCAGTAAATAATCAAGATAAATTTGGCTGTTAAGCCAATTTATGATTCAACACTGGTTCCGTAGGAGTGCACCCAGCCAACAAGTATGGCTGCAGGCTCATGAAAAGAGATGTCTAGGTAGAAATAAAACGAAAGGAGCAAGAGTACCCCTGTAAAAGAAAACCTTACCTGGATAGTTTCGTGCACATCAGTCACTATAGGAATATCATACGCTATTTTAACCTTCTCAAGTATCTGCAAATAAAGATGAAAAATAAGAAAGATTTTACAATTATTGGAACTTTATTGGATTTTCTATATTAATTTTTCAAATTACTTAATCCATGTATAGCAAGAAAAATACAGTTCTAGATAAGTAACCATGGTTCTTGAGTATGCCACATTTGATTGTAAACAATTTTCACAAGAGTCCACAAATCAGCAAATAACAATAGATAAACTATAAGATGCATATGGTATCTGTTAAAACTCAAAGCAGAGTCTCAACATCTAATGATACTGAAAATTGGCATCTTTCATTGTTTCCTTTTTCAAATCTTTTAGTTTCATATCCAAAGTTCATAGATATCTAAGGAATATGTTACTCAAAATGCTTCTTTGAGCAATTTGTACCTTAACCTTATATCTACAGTACCCTGACATTTCAGTCATAATTTTAACAAAGAAACATCCAAATCTAAAGCTGACAACACTACATGTTGCAAGAGGATAACAAATTTAATCTGATGATTCTGTGGTTTTGATGTCTTTATTACTCTAATATGATCCAGTGCTATATGAAAGCTACAAATGGCATGCATTTGCACCTATAGTGGTCTTAATTACTATTCATAATAGCTCTTCCTTTGTTTAGAAAGTTTTTGTTCTAGAAACTTCTCCATATCTCAGAAGATGCATGAAAATTTATCAACTGCTCCCCAGAAAACTTCTTCAAACAGCAGAACCAGCCTTTGTTAACCACATGTATCTCCCTAGTTTTTCAATGAATTCTTCTCTCCGTTACCGTATAAACTATTTTTTTGTAAAGTTCACAATGTAGCATTGAAAATTTCAAATTTTATTCCAATTTTTTTTTAATATATTCCCCTCCATTATGTATGAGACATCCTGCATTATCAAGATTCAAAACCTCAAAAACATCAATGCATGAGAACAAAATAATAACATCACAAACCTTTAAGCCTTCAATCATGCCAGGGCCTCGAAATGATTTTGTGGATGTTCGGTTAGCTTTATCAAAACTTGACTTGAAAACCAGAGGCAACCCAACTCTACAAGATTTGGAAATAAACTCTATATCATTGTAGAACTCCATGAGCTTACTTAACAACTAAATTGAATTTCTTTTGCTGTGTCTCTTGGATACAACTACCAAAGAATAAAATCTACTCTTTTGCGTCTTGTAAAAAACTACTAACAGAAAATATAAAAAAAAAAAAAAAAAAAAAGGAAATTTGAAGTTATCCTTTTTGGATGTATGCAGGTGTATCATGGGTATAAATTTTGGGGTGTTCTTTTAAATAAAACTTCATTCTATAACAAGTAATATACTTCATAAGAATGTTTCATTAACAGTGCACAAAGTACAGATATAAGTCACAAGTAATACAACTTTTGGAAAAAGAGATGACACTTTTAACTCCATACGACAAAGAAAAAGTTCCTCAACCAATTTCAAAACAAAACTATGCCCATTTCATTAAAACACTTATTTTTCTTATGAAGACAAAGGCATATATCACAAACAAAGGGGCGTACTTTGACGCAATAGTCTTTATGTGCTTGGCCATCCGAAGAACATGCTCCTCAGATTCAATCACATTGGGACCCGCCAACAAGAAAAATGGCTCCGCTGCCTGTTAAGATCGATATACTATAAAGCATAAGGGTTTCATTTTACATGTACACAATCTAATGCATGTATTTTACAAGATAGTCAATCAAAAAAGCTAACTAGTAAAAACCTTGAGCTGATTAAATAGAGCTGCTGATGAATCCATCCTCTACTAAGCTGAGACACAAGTGAAAGCCACATATAAGAATTTTTCAGAGGAAAGAAAATTAAGCCACAAGAATATTCAGCACAAGAAAATAAGTATAAATTTTCTTATAAAAACCAACAAATCATCAAACATATATAGAAAAACCGATTCGTACAAGCAATTTACTTAACACTTTGCCATAATTATGATTACCCTATTGCTCAGACAGGCTCCTTGCTTATGTATGCATCACTTCCACGATTTATATATAGACTTGTCATATCCATACATACATTGTTGTATTGTACATTACAAACACACACACACGCACACACACAAACAACTATGGTCATGTAAATGCCTACGTTATACACATGAACATACATACACGCACAGAGGCATCATGTATGCAAAGACACGCATACATACACACATTTGTGAATACATTGGTGAAATTTGGTGAATTTATGGGCATAAAGCGAACAGCGAAGTTGAATTTGAATCAGAAACGAAATGTGCAAAATGGACAAATAGTAAGAAGCAGTAACCAAATACCATTCAGAACAAAATAGAAGTGGAAAAGAGTGACTTCAATTAAGCCAATTCAAAGTAATAATTTACATTTTCTGAGCAACCAAACAGAGCACAAATCAATAATAGAAATCGGTAATTAGTCTATCCAGAGTGAATCCGATTGAAACAGAATTTCAAAGGAATCAGTGTTGGAGCCCGTGAAGTGCCGGAGCACAGTATCAAGTAAAGGACTTACCTGAGTGGATCAGACGCGCGAGAGCGAGACAGCGAGAGATAGAGACGAGAGACTTGAGTAGTGCAAAATTAATAAATTTGCTAGCTTTTTTTCTTCTTCTTTTTGACGGACCCGGCTTCCATGCAGTAAATAAAAGTACCGCACATCTGCGGTTATAAAAATTGAGGGTTCAGATTGTTCAAGGCAAACGACGTCGTGGAAAAGAAGAGGCAAACGTTTAAAGCAAACGGTGGAAGCAAACGTTTATTTCACCTGGATCTGCCGAAGTTCAACAAAAGCAGAGAAAGGAAGAAGAAGAAGACGAGGAAGAAGCAGAGGGCTACGTATTTTAATTCTTTCTTTCTATCTTTTTCTTTGATAACTATATTGTCGGGTGCAAAATTGATTTTTGTCTCGTGGGTCTTGCTTTGTTTTCACCATTAGCTCAAGCTTTGTTCTCTTGGGTCTTGCTTCGTTTTGCTTTGTCTTTTTTTTTGTTCTTTTTTTTTCCCCCGTAGAATAGTCTCAGGCTCTCAGCACCCTAGAGAACCATTGAGAAAAATATCTACATGGAATCAGACCCTTCAAGAGGGAGGATAAGAGAGGTGTAGTGGGATTTTTCGGTTCAGCCATCTCCGAGAGTACTGTTGTTTTATTTCAAGTGCCTTTAACAGTTAAACGTTTGTTTTTGACCTTTTGTTTTAACGGTTGCCTCTTCTCTTCCACGACGTCGTTTGCCTTGGACAATCTGGACTCTCAATTTTGTAACCGCAGATGTGCGTACTTAAAAAGTTCCGCATGGAAGCCGGGTTCCTTTTTGACAGGTTAGAGTGCTCTTTCTTTTTAAGTAATTTAATGAATAAAAAGGATAAAAACCTTTTTTTTTTTTAGTATGTACTTTTCCTTATTATTATAGGAAAAATGTAAAATCAATGTTTATAGTTTACTTAATTTGCAATTAGCTATCTATGGTATCAAAATGAATTCAAATGAACTAAAAAAAATAATTTAGTCTTTACAATCAAATTCTATTCACTAACTTAATAGATTCTGATAGAGTGAAACGTTAGAGCCAATATAATTGTGATACTTATCCAATTTAAGTCAGTGTCATACTAACGGAATCTATTAAATTAGAAGAAAAAATTTGACTGTACAGACTAGATTGTTTTTTTGACATACTTCAACAACCTTTGAGTTTATTTTGATACCACATTGAATTAATTGTAAATCAGGTAAATCACAATGATTAGTTTTACATTTTTCCCTATCATTAAATTGTCAATTTAGTTTTAAAAAGTGTCAAAGATAGTCCATTCATCTATATTTCGTTCAAAAACTTAACGGACCGGGGAGATCCCACTCTTGGTGGGTGGCAGTAGGGCAAAGAACCCAATTCAAGGAGGATCCCTTGCAAGTGGCGAGAGAAGATCTCCACGTGTTTGACCTCATATTAGGCCTTAAAATAAACGATAATTTGACATCATTTATTAAGAAACAAACATATTATATTTTTACTTCGAAACCCAAAAGAAGGAAGAAACATGAAATGAAAGCATAGTGTGTTAAACTTTTAAATCTAAAAAAGATTGGGTTAAATACTAAATATCCTTGGGGTTTTGTTGCTTTATTTTTTTTCTCTAGGGTTTGATTTTTATTACAGGAGGTCTCTATGGTTTTGATAATAGACCAAATTAATCATTCTGTTAGTTGATTATTAGTTGACTTAACGAAAGTCCACGTGGACCAATCAAATGTTAACACGTAGCACCTGCTTAAATTTTATTTTTTATTTTAATTAGGGTACCCCAGTACCCACTAGGGGTGGTTTTGGCCACCCCTTGGCTCGGCCACCCCCATCCGACTAGATGCCACCCCCCCATGGCCAAAGGGGGTGGTTCAGCCACCCCCAAAGGGCCAAGAGCACACCCCCCCTCCCCCCGGCGGCATTTTTTTTCTTTTTATTTAAAAAAAAATAATAATAATAAGTAGGTGCCACATGTCAACATTTGATTGATCTACGTGAACTTCCGTTAAGTCAACTAATAGTCAACTGACAGAGGACTAATTTAGTCTATTATCAAGACCGCATAGACCTCCTATGATAAAAACCAAACTCTAAAGGGGGAAAAATAAAGCAACGAAACCCTAGGGGGATATTTAGTACTTAACCCAAAAAGATTCAAATTAGAAATGAGGGTTGAATCTGTGTTCAAAATTCAAAATTGATGTTGGTTGAATAGTAAACCGACACTATTATTAGTGTCAGTTTTTGCTCAACTGACACTAAATTAAAAAATGGTGTCAGTTGAACAGTAAGCCAACACCTTTATTAGTGTCGGTTTACTGTTCAACCGACATCATTTTTAATTTAGTGTCGGTTGAATAGTGAACCGACACTATTATTAGTGTCGGTTACTGTTCAACCGACACCATTTTTAATTTGGTGTCGGTTGAATAGAAACCAACACCTTATAGTGTCGGTTTCTTAAACTAACACTATCCAAACTGTCACTAAAACCTTTTTTTTTTTTTTTTTTTTTAGTGCAATGTGGTGGAGAGGGAAAAATTGATTACAAGGAAAAATAGATCCTTAAAGAATATGAAGAAAAAAAAATTGAGGATGCTTCCAAACATTAAGTGCACGGAAATTTGTACATTTGAAAACTTTAAATGCAATTGAAAATATGTCCTTTGTTGATAACCAAAACCTTGAGTAAGGAATCCCCTCCAATCAAGTGGCCAACAAAGCAACTTGTGCTTCCCTTAAGAGAGCTTCCATAAGGGCCAGTTTCTTTGTTACTCAAAATGCTTATTTGAGCAATTTGTACCCTGACATTTCAGTCATAATTTTAACAAAGAAACTTCCAAATCTAAAGCTGACAACACTACATGGTGCAAGAGGAGAATAAATTTAATCTGATGATTATGTGGTTTTGATGTCTTTATTACTCTAATATGATCCAGTGCTATATGCAAGCTACGAATGCAATGCATTTGCACCTATAGTGGTCTTAATTACTATTCATAATATATAGCTAGCTCTTCCTTTGTTTAGAGAGTTTTTGTTCTAGAAACTTCTCCATATCTCAGAATAAATTTCAAACTTAATTTATTCCAAATTTTTGTTAATATATTCCCCTCCATCATGTATGAGACATCCTGCATTATCAAGATTCAAAACCTCAAAAACATCACAAACCTTTAAGCCTTCAATCATGCCAGATCATTTCCATACATGCATTGTCGTATTGTACATTACACACACACACAAACAAGTATGGTCATGTAAATGCCTACATTATACACATGATCACATACATACACGCACAGAGGCATCATGTATGCAAAGACACGCATGTACATACACACATTTGCGAATACATTGGTGAAATTTGGTGACTTTATGAGCATAAAGCAAACAGTGAAGTTGAATTTGAATCAGAAACAAAATGTGCGAAATGGACAAATAGTAAGAAGCAGTAACCAAATACCATTCAGAACAAAATAGAAGTGGAAAAGTGTGACTTCAATTAAGCCAAATATTCAAAGTAATAATTTACATTTTCTGAGCAACCAAACAGATCACAAATCAAGAATAGAAATCGGTAATTAGTCTATCCAGAGTGAATGCGATTGAAACAGATTTTCAAAGGAATCGGTGTTGGTGTTAAAGTATTAATTAAGTGATTAAATTTACCTATTCTTATAAGCTTAAGTTTTTGAGATAACTGGTAATTTAATATGATATCAAAGCTAAAGGTCTTGAAATCAAACTTTGACTCCGTCAATTTACCCCTCATTTAAATTAAATATTCTACGTGTTGGGCCTCACCTATTAAAAATGAGTTTGAACCCACATGTGATGGGAAGTGTTAAACTAATGATTATATGCTTAAATTTACCTCTTCCTATAAGTTTAAGCTTTTAGGACAAGTGTTAGTTTAACATGGTATCAGAACCAAAAATCTTGTGATCAAACTTTGATTCCATTAAATCACCCCCGATCGAACTTTGACTCCATTAAATCACCCCCATTTAAAATTAAATATTTCACGTGTTGGGTATCGCCTATTAAAATGGAGTTTTAGCCCACACATGAGGGTGAATGTTAAAGTATTGATTAAGTGATTAAATTTACCTCTTCCTATAAATTTAAACTTTTGAAATTATTGGTAATTTAACAGTTGGGGCATGTAAAGTGACGTAGCACTGTATCAAGTAAAGGACTTACCTGAGTAGATCCGATGCACGAGAGCAAGACAACGAGAGAGACAGAGACGAGAAATTTGAGTAGTACTAAATTGATAAATTTGCTTGCTTTTTTTTTCTTTTCTTTTTTTTCTTTTTTTCTTCTTCTTTTTGACACGTTAGAGTGCTCTTTCTTTTTAAGTAATTTAATGAATAAAACATCCTTTTAAGAAATAGGGTTAAAATACATTTTTTTAGTATTTACTTTTCCTTATTATTAAGAGAAAAATATAAAATCAGTCTTTTTAGTTTACCTGAGTTGCAATTAACTTTATGCGGTATCAAAATAAATTCAAAGGTCCATGAGATATAAAACAATTTAGTTTTTACAGTCAAATTCTGTTCACTGACTTAAAAGATTATGATAGTGTGAAATGTTAGAGCCAGTAAAATTGTAATACTTGTCTAATTTAAGTCAATGTCATACTAACGGAATCTATTAAATTAGAAGATGAAATTTGAGTGTAGGGACTAAATTGTTTTTTTGACATACCTCAAGAACCTTTAGGTCATTTTGATATCACATGAAGCTAATTGTAAATCGGGCACATCACAATGACTAATTTTGTATTTTTTTCCTATTATTAAATTGTCAATTTGGTTTTAAAAAGTGCCAGAGATAGTCCATTCATCTATATTCCCACTCTTGGTGGGTGGCAGTTGGGCAAAGAACTGGACTCAAGGAGGATCACCTCACATGTTAAGCGTTTGAAATAAACAATAATTTTATTAATTAAGAAACAAACAATAATAATAAATCATATATTATTTGTACGCATTCTTCCTCTACTCCAATGTATCAAGTTCTTCTACAACAAATTTGAAAGAGTAATTTTACTTTCACACTCATTTATCATACGCATCTTATACCACTTAACGTAACGTGTTTTAGGTGAGTGATACAAAGTCATTTAAAACACATTACGTCAACCAGTATTAAACGAGACAGCGTATCACTCATTCTCGAAAAGAATTGAACTTACAAACCAAACAAGTTTTAACCCTTTTTACTTTTTAGGCTTATTATCTACCCTCCATGAATTCCAACATCCAAAGTGCCCCGACCACCGCAAATTAGCCGTTACATTGTCCAATCTTTTATAAGAACTGTACTTCTTGAATCGCTTCCAATCGCGAAGCACGGCCTTCAAATCTTTCACCTTGGCGTCGATGCTCCGGCAGCAGTTGGCGTGGACAGTGGCCACCGCCCTCAAATCCTTGCTGTCCTGGCAAAACCCACTGAAATAGAGGGTGTCCAGAAACCGTACGGTCAGGTTTAGTTCTCCGATGATGCCTCCTCGTATCAGATTCAGCAACACGTCCTGCTCTTTCTGCCCCGTGGCGTTGTCTTTCTTGGCGTACCAGGTGTTTAATAGTTTGATAGTCCTGTTGTTTGATCGGACGAAGTAAAAGCCGGTGTTGATGAGCTGTTTTTCCGGCCGTGGATCGCCGAGGAATAGGTCGGTGCTGATTTGGAGATCGTCGCTTTCGTTTTTGCTTAGCCTTGCAAATGGGTTCCTTAGCCACATTACGTCGGTGTCCTGTTACAAAAAATAAATGTCATTAACTATATAATTAAAATGTTAAAAAAAAAACAAAAAATTACCAAAAAAAAAAAGAGAAGTGATTATGAATATAGGGGATCAATTGAACGGATCGGGATCTCCAATAATTTATTGTCCGAATTGTTAGTAATTTGGATAACAAATGTGTGAGAACTTCTGAGGCTTACTTGTCTAAAAACAAGGAGGCGAGATACTCAAAATTTATTTGGACACGTAGGTCTTAATTCTCATAAGAATTTTCTCACATTTGCTGAAAATCTACCACTGAGCACATTGGTAGCAATTTTGACATAAAAATTACTGAAAATTTCTATCCCGATTAAATATCTAGGTCCAAGCCCTAACAAAGAATTGATTTGGATTGGAAATTCATCCCTCAGACCAAACCCATTGTTAACCCAACTAGAGGAATTAGGACTCATTTGGCATCACCCTTTAGGACAACTTTTTGCTGTTTACTAAAAAAAAAAAAAACACACATTAGCAAACAACTCAATACACATAAAATATTCAAAACAACTTTTACCTTTGTATCATGTTATAACTAAAATTGAAAAAAATACCCTCTAAAAAGCATTACCAAAACAATGGGTTTGATTAATATACAAATATTAGAAGATATTGAAAACATTCAAAACAACTAGAAATTGCATATTTTATTCAATTTCTTTTAGCAAACCATAAAATATCTTCTAATTTTTTTTTATATAAAATCTCATATTGACACGGCAATGCTTATTTTTCATACCACATTGTTACGTCAATCCAATAAAATAAAAATAAGACATGAGAATAACAAATAGAATTTCTCCACGGATTTATGGCCATTGAATAGTTGGTTGGAAATATATGAACAAGACATGAGTTGCGATTGATTAGTTGACTGGAAATATATGAACAAGACATGAGTGTTTGAACAATCCTTCATTGGGTTTGAAAAGCCAACCATCCAAGTTTGGAAAAACTCACCAAATTTGGAACCCAAGAAGGGTTCAGTAACCAACCCTAGATACCCAGAAGTCAAGTTCTATACGTATATGAAGTGTCGTGCAAGAAAGCAAGCAAAATGACGAAGACCATATTATTGTTCCTCAAATTAGTTGAATCGACAAAATTTCACCACATGCAACTCAAGACTTTTGGAGCTCTGTCGACGTCGTAGGTACGTAGTAGGCCTGGTCGACAACCTAATTCCCCTAAACCAGATGATCTAACTCAAACTATATTGTTATATGTAACGTGATAAGAACTAAGTAAAGAGATTAATATAGTAAAGAGATTGATATGATAGAATTTTTGAAGAATCTTAAACCTACGAGCAATTAGAGATGCCCTCAACTGATCTTAATTATATTCAAACATAGGGTTTGAATAATTTACTTGATTTGTTTTTATTCCATAGCATATTAGCATTACAGGCTTAAATAACAAAACACAATAAAAGGCTTAAATAACAAAACACAATAAAAAAGTCCCAAGAGAAACAAACTCTTCAATGTGGATCATAACTCAACTACTAACATAATTAAATCTATTTTTATTAACACATTGACACTAGAGTCCTACCTACACATCAATAATAAAACAATAAAACAACTAATGAACTCAACAATTAATAAAACAATAAAACACTAATAAACTAAATAACCTAATAAATAATACTCCCTATCAGATAATACTACTTCTTAAGAGACCTACTATCTATCAACAACTACACCTAACATAATATATATATATATATATATATATATTATGTTAGGTATATATATATATATATATGCAGACATTGACAAGCTGGGCCCGTTACACAGGTGACACGTGAAACTTTTGTGGCCATGAACAAAGACACAAAGTCCCATGTAAAACATTTGTGTCTTAATTTAATGGATATAATCGGTCATGAGAAGCCATATGATTCCAATGTGTCCATATATGTTAAAAACGCTGGACTTCATACGTCATGTTGAAAGAGCTACATATCAACTATTCAACCTAATCATTAAGGGAAACAAAAAAAGCAAAAGCCAAATTCAAATAAAATAATTCTATTATTCACACTAAGGGCGGTGGGGTGCCTTGGCAACCCCAAAACTTTTTAATTTTTTTTTCCCTACCCATGTCCTAAAATTTTTTTTTTTTTTCTCTCCTACGCAAGGTACTACTCGACATTCTCAAAAAAATTTTAGTAACAATCCCAATATAAATTGTCTGGCTCTGCCACTGTTCACATCCATCATCACACCAAATTTATATTATCTGATATATATGTGATGTATATGTTTTAAGTAACTAACATAAAACACTTAAAATTCGTTAAGATCACATTCGATGTGAAATGAATATAATAAATATCAGTAAAGATTATAAGAGAATTGGTAAATACTACACTTTGGTTTAAAAACAAAGTAAAATGTGTTAGATAATTAATATTGCTCTTCAAATAAGATAATAATTGGTTGAATGAGTGTCGGCATAAAAAGTTACCAGGACATTTCATGGGATATTACCTTTTAGAAATAAGGCCAAAGAGTTAAATATCCGACGTTATACTTATTTTATTTATGTTTTAGGTAGAGAAAATATCCCCACCTTTTTGACATACCACCAACCATATATTGCTTTTTTTCTTTTCTGGGAAGTACGTGACCCCCACCAATTATTTTTCAAAAACAAGTGTTTATTAATTTAAATAATCACACGGCAATCCATCATATATCATTCGAAGTTTTATATATATATGTAATGAAACTTCTCTATCATATATATAGTACGTGCCACCCACTTAGAACCAAAAACAGATGCTCGTGTGAGACACATTGGCTGATGCTTATAAAGTTCCTAAGCTTTTTCTCCAATGTTTGATTTGATTCGAATCAAAACCTTAGAAAGCAAACAAAAACCCTCGGTTTTTGGAGTTTGTCTTGCTTTCAGTGAAAAAATAATTGAAGATCATTTTATGAAATAATGAACGGCGGAGACGAAGTCCGCCATTTTTTTAAAAAAAATTCACCGGAGGCAACCCAAACTCTTGATTTTGATACCAAAATGAATGCAAACAAAAATCCTAGGAAATTAATAAAACCTTGCTTGAGAAACAAAACCATATATATATATATATATGCATTTATTTAGAACCATTTCCATGACACCTGGGGTCTTGTTCAAATGTTTAGATCATGTGACTGAGAGGTCAATGTCCAGTCCACAGCTCTCAGCAGTTGTCTATGTTTGCTTCCCTATCTTTTGGCATTGCTATAGCTAGACTATTGCCCTCAGGCCAAAAACAGATCAATGAAATAATTCACAGCTCAAAAGAAAAAAAGTAAATAAAGTGAAAGAATTTTATTTATTTATTTATTTAGAGTTAAAGTGAAAGAATATTCAGGTGCCCTATTGGCCACATATTTCTTGCTAAAGGGATTTTAATTAAATAAAATTTAGAGATCCCACCAACATCAGTTTCCTGAGAAACCAAAAGTCAAGCTAATTAATTATTTAAACAGTAACTAATTAATTGTCTTTCATTTCTATCCTTCAACCTGTCACAGTACATTAATGATCTCTATCCAAACCTCACCAATCAAAACCGCCAAATAGTGTTGACTTAGTAATTAGCTCTTAAAAAGATTACTTCTACCAATTAAGTATTTCCTTATACAGAGGAATACGCAACGTTTTTCCAAAAAATTAAAAAAATAAAATAAAAAAAATCTCACATTATTTTTAATTTTCGTTCAAACTTTTTGGTTGAATTTCAATGAATATTACTATAACATATATATATCACTAAGCTAAGTCCTCTATTACTAATAATAACTATTATTATTATTTTTTAATAAAATAACAATCCCAAGTACCAAATGGTGCCTTAGTTCTTAATAATCATATTACCGCTATGTCTAAGATAAGATCGGGGCTAAATTATATATAGCTAGCATTTACTTAAAGGATTCGGCTATCTGCAAACTTCAACGCTCTACATGAACCCACTAAGCATAATGAATGAACATGTTTTAAATGAATTCTCACATTAACTACTTTAAAAATTAGAATTGAGATTCTGTAGAATTTTTTTAAAATTTGAAATTCTTAAATTTATAAATTTTAACTGTTCATCTCATTTGAGGGTCTAAAATAAGTTATGTTTTAACATTTAAAGAGGAATCCATCTTCAAGGAATTTAATAAACATATTTCTTCATTAAACATTAAAACATGACTTATATGCTGTTATTATGTACGTTGTAGTTTCATGTCAAAAAAAAAAAAAAAAAATTGTTGTAATTTAATCGATAGTCAAGATTGAATCTTAAAGTTGATTTACTTCTAAAAATTTTTAATAGAAAAAAAAAAAAAAAGAAGATATTTTGAGAAATTCAATATTGATTATTGATTAAACTACAGTATACATACTGTTATTTTAATAACAGTATGTAAGCCGAATCTGTTTATATTTTAGACGCATTAAAATTTATGAATTTAAAAATTTCAAATTTAAAGAAAATTTGAAATAATCTCAATACTAAAAAGAAAAAGAAAATTCACTTAAAACAGTTGAGTTAATGAATATTAAATGAGCAATACCATCACCATAAATTCTCAACTAGGGCATATCAGTCTTTGTCACCAGATCTCTTACCCGTCTTTGCCCCGCCCCGCCCAAAAAAAAAAAAAAAGACTCCGTAAACCAAACGGCGTTGACAATCACAGACAATAATCAAATACTCGGTACTTTGCAAATTGCAATAAAGATAACGGTGACTTACCGTGAAGATGAAGTTATAGCCGCGGTTGAGAACTTCTAAGAGAAAATGAGTTCTTCTCCACATCATCTTGATGAAGTCGTCGGACATGTAAATCTTTTCTCCCCCGAAATCCACGCCGTCCGTTTCCAATCTGTAGCAGTTCAACCGTCGAAACTGGCAGCGATCGTAGGCCGTCCGATCAACGGCAACGAGCAAGAGGTGGTCAAGCAGATGTCTGGTGTCCTCCCCTAGCCAAAAGCTCTCGAGAAACAGGTCAAGCATGGTGGTGTCGGCATTGATGTCTTGCTCCGCGTACGCCTTGTTTATGATTGCGATAATGACCGTTTTGTTCGCCATTGAAGCTTTCGTCAGAGCTTCTTCAAGCTCATCTTGAAGGGCATAAATGGTTGTCTGCAAAAATGAAAGATTAACAACATTAATCTCAAAGGGTTAGCTTTACCGGTAAGTGGGCTCGTTTGGGTTTCCAATTTTTTTCTATTCTACGGAATTCAAAATTATGAACATCAAAAAAAGAAAAGAGTTTTTGAAGAATATAAAATTTTAAGTTGAGTTGAATGTTAGCGATCTCAAATCAACTGAAAAAAAGAGAAGAATTGAAAAGAATTGTTTTCCCAAACAAGTTCTGTGGAGGTGGCGCTTTGCACGGCGACTTGTTCTGTGCCCGACATGCGGAATGAATGAAGGAATAAGAGGAAAACTTACAGTGTTCGAAAATGTGCAAATGGGGTCCTTTTGGAATGCAACGAAAGGATTTCTGTAAGAGGAAGACCAGAAAAAGAGAAAGAAGACGCCGGAGAAGAAGAATAAGAGCAGTGCAGGATTTCCAACAGATTGTTTTCCGTAATCCATGTTGTGTGTTTTGGTGTTTTAGTCGTTTTGGGTGGCTTTTGAAAGAACTATGCAGGAGATCGAAAAGGTTTTGGTCGGTGTAAATAGGAGAAGCTTGAGAGAGAGAGAGGGGTTTAAAAGTCATGCAATGTGCCTGAGGTGACCATTGGGACATTGGTGGGACATTAATTTTCTCATGGTGAAATTTGGTGACCAATATAAAACTAATGGGAAAAGAAGAAAAACTGAAAGGTTGAAACTGGTAATCCAGTACACTTACCAAAAGTGCTGATTAATCAATGTTATCTCATGTTAATTGTCATGACACTCTTTCGGATATGGTATTATATGTACACCCTTATAAAAGGGTTATGCTAAATGTGATTGTAAATGACCATTTAATTTGTAATAAATTATTATTGAATTTTAATATAAAAATAATTTTAAAAGTTACGTCAATTTAGAGAAAAAAAGAAGAATATAATATATACTAATAAGAAAAAAAAAATGACAGGAAAACAAGAGAACAAATATAAAGACTGACCAATAACTAACGAACACTGTTCATACCAATAATTCAAAACAGGCCCTTTTTTTTTATGAGCTTCTAAAGGAGCTGATTGAGGAGACCATGAGAAAACTGTAATAACAGTAATAGAATAATTTTCAAGGATCGAGTTGATTGAGGAGAACAGGACACTACAAATATCGAGTTTTTCTTTTACCAACAATTTCTGACGTATCACTTTTGACGTATTACAACGGTTAAAAGAGCGGGTGTCAAAAAATTTAAGTTTTTGACGTGGCATTTTCACTATGTCAAAAATTTTTGATGCGTCAAAAAAAAAAAAAAAAAAATTGACGTTCCACTTTTACCACGTCAAAAATTTGACTCGGTGAAAATGGTACGTCAAAAAATTTTTTTTGACGTGGTAAATTTCACCATGTTAAAATTTTTTTGATGTGGTAAATTTCACCTCGTCATAAATTTTTGATTTGACACGTCAAAAATCTTTTTTTTTTTCTTTTTTCATTTATATATTTTATAAATTATTCGGATTTATACCCAGATTTACGTATTAACCTGATATCCAATACATTCAATATATATCCAATCTATCCAATATACATTCAATTTAACACATCCAATCCAATACATCCAATACATCCAATTAATTAAATACATCAAATTAATCCAATACATCAAACATATCTAACCCCATTTCAAACATATCCAATACATCCAATTAATTCAATACATCAAATATAGGCAATACATCCAACCCAATACACATATAAAATTTCAATTCAATTTGCATATACATCCAATACATATGAAATTTCAACACAAATACTACGTTCCAACACAACACAACACAAAATAAAACAAATATATACATCGAAAATACGTTTTAACACTACAAATATCTATATCGAAAATACGTTTCAACACGACACAAAACAAATATACAATCAAACTATCTTTGTTCTATCTGCTACAAATAAGTTCCAACTAGTCTCAACAAACATATAGTTTGATCTAACTATATACATCAACAAATAGTAACAAAATATATATAAAACTTAACAAATAGTAATGATAAACCACGTGCTCAGTCCAAGTCAATATAGTCATCCCCCAAAGCTTAATTTGCATTACTTGCAAATGAGTTGTGAACCAATGATAATCTATAAAAAAAATTCAAAACACAGATATACAGTGATGCAAATATACATTAGTTCTAAAATGAACCACGGAAACAATGCGTTGCTAATTGAGACTTTTGTGGAGACACAATTTTAACAGTTAAAGTGATCAATGCGGGCTATAGTCATATTAACTGAAAAATAACAAAAACAACACAAATATAGCATTACCTCTGTTGGGTGCGGATCCAGAGGTCAACACGAGCATGGCCAAAAAAAAAAAAGGATCGGTTTTTTGGGGTGGCCGGATCACCCCCAAGGGGTCGGGGTGGTTCGCCACCCATACGGCCCTCAATAGGGTGGTAGAAAACATGCAACCCTTACCCCCCGGTGGTCCTACCACCCCAAAACACCTAACCCCCCCCCCCTCTTCCCTTTTTGGCCTTTGGAAGTGGGCTCACCACCTAGCCTGGGGTGGTTCACCACCCCAGAACCGGGCCGTGTGTCTCCGATTTGGTCCCTCTTTTTTTTTTTTTTTTTTTTTTTAATTTTTTAATTTTTTATTACTAATATTATACTCAAAACGATGTCGTTTTAGGCTAGGTGGTGATGTAGTTTTGAAGCCCAAAATAATGTAGTTTTGGTTAAGGGTATAATGGGCACAAAATGTTAGTTTAACGTTGAAAACTAACAGAAGAGTTCAAAGTGAGAGGAAATCAAAGTTCAAGGAGTTTAAGTGAGAGTTTTGGTAATTCAGGGGGTGCTTGTTAAATTGGCTGTTCCGCGCCAATTTAACAAAAAAATTGTTAAAAAAAAATCCGTTAAATCGCTTACTAAAGTTTCCCCTAAATTTTTAAATTTTGAATTTATATCATTTTTTTTCTCTCTTATATAACACATTATAAATACAATATACTTAAAACTAATTAGAGAACAAATAAATTAATATTCTAGATGTACAGATAATAAAATCCATTTTTTCGTGAGGACTTAATAATTACGTTCCAAGAATCAGATCGAGCTTCCAAGTATTTCCACTGTAGGATCAATAAACAATTGAGATAAGTGAAGGACTCGCCGAATACATATTTTGTGTTAGCCAGGTTCATGTGGGGTTTGCGGGTCTTATAAAATAAATGTATTCTGTATGTCCTATTTTTTTAAAATTAAAATGGCTTTCATATTAATATTACTAGAATGATTTATGCATGATAATATTAATTGGTATACAATAGGTATATACCAATTAATTTATACCAATATGATCAAATGTTTGATTTATGCATGATAATATTAATTTATACAATACGTATATATTAGTTAAAATTAATTTACAACCTAATTTTTTAATACATATATATTTTTTTTAATTATAATTATTATCATGCATATTGTATAATTAATGGCACGTCAAATTTTTTTGTATATTATCATGCATATTATAATTATAATTATATTGTATAATTATAATTAATTATAATTATTGACGTGTGGAATAATGGCACGTCAAAAAATTTTGACGTGCTAAAAATAACACTTCAAAAAATTTTTGACGTGTGTTTTTTGCAAGTCAAAAATGATTGACGTGGCATTTAGACACGTCAAAAAATTTTGACGTGCCATTTCAATAAGTCAAAAATTTTTGACATGCCATATCAACACATCAAAAATTTTTGACGTGTTGAAATCCGCCACGTCAAGAAAGTTTTTATTGACCTATTTATTTAGACACGTCAAAAATTATTGACATGGCAAACATTAGTTACTGTTTGCCACGTCAATAAAGTCCTTAATTTTTGTAGTGAGAGAAACGTGAAGTACCAATAATAGAATCATTTTCAAGAATTAAGTGGCAAATAATATCAATGACGATATTAAGTGTTGCGGAGGCGTGTATCTCTGGAAGTTTCCATACAATTCTTTTTGGCGTTCTCATAATCTTACGTGAATATTATTTTTTAAAAAAGCAGAAAAAAAAAAAAAAAAAACTTATCCCACTAGTCTATTTGGAAAACAATATCAACGGAAAAAAAAAAAAAAAATAGCATTTCTCTCTATATACAGAGAGAGAGAGATCCAGAGCAACTGAAAAGGAATAAAGGAGCCTAAAATCTGCCAAAAAGAGACGAAAATTGGAGTTGGTGCGTGGGGTGCATGCCAGAATGAGCCTTATTTGATATGTTGAAACATTGATAGTTCTTCTTCTTTGCTCTACAATGGGCCTTATTGCTAGCGCAATTTATTAAAAAAAAGAAAAATTCTATTTCTTAAGGGTGGATTCGACATTGTGATTTCATAGATGAAAAATGTAATTTTAAACTAAATCGTAAAAAAAAAAAATTGTTTGTGACTGCTCTACCTTCCCCTATTTGGATGTCATTCATTTATTTATTTTTTAATTTTTAAAGGGAATTCATATGAGTCTCATTCATAAAAATCATCACGAGCATAAAATTTTTATAAACAACCATAGTCAAAGCTACGAAATTACAAACGTCACCGATAATGTGTTACATTTTACAACTATTAGTCTCATCCCTATCAGTCATTCATTTGGATGTCATTCTTGGCGTACGCCGTACGTTATATACCCACTGCCTTTGAAATAGAAAGAATCCGTATCAGTCATTCATTTGGTCCATTTGGATGTCATTCTTGGCGTACGCCGTACGTTATATACCCACTGCCTTTGAAATAGAAAGAATCCTTTTAAATACCTTCGTTCCAGGTTTGGGTTGTTTCTGATGTTCTTAATTAATTAATTAATGTTTTTCTTGTTTGTTTTTTTCTTCTTCAACAGGAGCTTTGAATGCGAGTCTAATCTTAATTCTTAACTCGCTCAAAAGTCAAGTCCATTTGAGTGGTAGACTTTTAGTTACCTTCGTTCCAGGTTTGGGTTATTAATGATATTCTTAATTAATTAATTAATGCTTTTTTTTTTTTTTTTCTTCTTCAACAGAAGCTTTGGACTTTTTTTTAAATTGTTTTTTTTTTGTTTTTGGTTTTTTTTTTTTCCAGTTGTGATGAGATTATTGAATTTGAACGGAGATGCTCAATTATTTTGTGAAGTGGATGTAAGTCGGATATGTGTTTCTCTAAGTAATTTTGTAAGTCATTCGTTTTTGTTTATGTTTTTTCATGAATGATTTGATATTTGCTCTGAAGTGGCATTGCATGGGTGCAGATGTGTGACATACGTGATCGAATTCAAATCATTAGTTTTCACAATAAAGTGATAAAGAGACTTATTTTAAATTAACTTGTTAAAAAACTTAATGACTGTATTCTTGAAAATTAGAAATTCAAAGACTAAATCCAAATTACACGAAAACTTAAGGTTTAAATATGATTTTTCCAAAAACGAAAAAGAAGAATGCTTTACCAAATACAAAAAGCTTTTGGGTTGTAGTCCGTTTGACTTTGCGACTTCAAAAAATACGATTTAAGGATGTGTAATTCTTAAAAGCACAGTTAAAAATTTGGCAAAATGGCAAGTTGGCCTTTAAAATTGTGTATTTTCAAAAAATGCACCTTCTCATCTACGATTTAAAAACACAGATATATATATATATTCATTTTTCAAATGGCTATTTTTTTAAAAACGTAGTCCCGAACAATCTATTTTATCGATTTAGTTTAAAATTGCATTTTTCGCCTATGAAATTACAATGCCGAACCCACCCTTAAGAAATAGAATTTATTTTAATTTTATGTAGCCAAGTCGTATTGGAATTTCTTTCCTTGGGTAATTTCAACACGACAAGTTACATGCAAAACAAGTAAGAAAGGGAGGTCAAAACGTATTTCCATATCGATATTACTTGTAACTTGTCAAATTTTAAATTCCAAAAATGTTTCAATTTTCTTTAATAAGAATAAGTTGATTTTGAATAACCATCTACGCCGCAATTGTTTCGGCGTAAAATATTTTTTGGGTTTAGCACGATGTAAAATATTAGTTAATTTGAAATTATTTTCAATTAACTAAGGGAAATAACGTTCATGAAGAGTTAAATGGTTTACACTTCTTATATGTGTAAACTATTTGCCGTCGCTCTCTCACATCCATGCAGGCAATTGTGAGAAAATTCCTTTAAAGCATTATTAGTAGCCTCATCAAAACCACTTTTTGGTTATTTTGGTGAGACAATTTGATAAAAATGCTTAAAAACTCAACTTTTCAGCCTCACCAATTTGATGGAAAACACCAATTGAATAGAAAATGGTTTCTCTTCCCATTTTTTCTTTTTCTTTTCTTTCTCCTCCTTTAATAGTTAAAGAAAGAATAACCAAATCTTTAAAAATAATATTTGAAATAAAATCGTGAAAATGGATTGCTAAAATAGTGAGGGCGTTAGAGTACTCTAAAAAAATGAGTAGTTAAAATAAAGAAAAATGTATTTTTAATTATTTTGGTGAGACTGCTAATAATACTCTTATGGAGCCCACTTGGCACTTGCTCAAGCAGTTATCGAGCTGCCCAAACACCTGCTCGGGATGGTGGGCCCACAAGGGTCCTCTAACAATTACTTGCCTAAATTCCAAATAATATGAGCGTACAATTGCACTAGAATTAGGATGCCTGAATTTCATAGAAATTTAAACAGATTAAGAGAGGAAGGTCACAACTGGTGAAGTCCCAATCTCAACTATCCCATAGCCAAAAGACTAATTAAATAGAATTTTGGTAGGCATAATTCTAGAGGATCTCATGATCCCTTAATTGGCTTTTTGGAGACAAAATTTGAGGCACAACTGGTGAAGTCCCAATCTCGACTATCCAATATCCATCTACATTTATATATGAGTCGTTGGAAGGCACTGGAGATCTCATGAGATCAATCTGATTGTTTTCTAATTTTAATTCTAAGTTTTTATTCAATAATCATTAGTGGGGTTCTTGTTGTCATCAAACGTTTAATAAAACACTTAAAAAAAGAGATTTACAATTATACCTATACACCTAGACAAATTAAGTTTTTCCTCCGAAGCTAAATCAGAGGAAAATTCTCAATTCATTTTAATAAATTGATATATGTTTTTAGTTAGAGCACGTGATTCTCACATGTATATACTATTATTGTGAGGAAGTGGATGTGTGTGTAGTATTACTCTTACATCAAATATGAGTGGGTAGCGTTCTTAAGAGGTAGCTCAATCGGCTATAGACCATGCCTTAGAAAGCGTAAGCCAATAGTTCAAATCTCCTTCCCTCATTTCCCTCCCAGTTGACATGCAAGTAAAAAAAAAAAAGAGTGGACAGCCCAACAAAAACTCTGGTACAACCAATGATTGGCCCAGCCCATTGGGTTATTTCATAGCCAAGAGAGGGGCTGCCTTGGATGGCAATTTCAAGAAGCAGTGTAGAGGCGGATCTACCCGAAACAACTTTTACTACAACAACAGCAAACAATCTTGAGAACTACAAGAGGAAGAGGAGCACTGATGGTGGTTGAACTGAAGCTGTCGAGGAGGTGTACCACCGTGGCGTTCGGTGAGGGAGGTACCTGGCGAAATAGGCTTGGCAAACACCACATCTAGATTTACAACTCGATATGGAACTCCCTATAGGAAAAAAGAAAGTACAATCTATGGAGATCCAATGAAGAAAGAGAGGGGGAGCCAAGCATCCACCGTGTGAGCGAAAATGGAGCAGTGGTGGCGGCAGCAGCACGTGGTAAGCATGCGCATGAACAAGGGCGGTCGTCGGATGTAGCGGAGGCGAGTGAATTTGAAGGGGTGGTGTGTGGGCAGTGGAGGAGAGGGAGAAGCTGTGACACTAGCGTTTAATTAGGCCCATTCTTATGTCAAGTTAATAACCATGATTTATAAGTTTACTTTTGTCTAGCTAGTACATGTACACAAGTAAAAAAAGAGAGCATTATTAGGAAAAGTAGACACAATGCACCAGACTTCCCCATTTATCCAAAAATCCATTATACCAGAGAAAGAAATTTCACAAAAGCAAGAAAGAAAAGAAAGAGGGAAAAACTAAAAAGAATGCCATACAATCTCAAGAAAACATCCACAAGAGAAAACATCCACAAGAAAACAAAGTGGGAAAAAGATGAGAATTGACAGCTGTGAAGAGAGAAGGTAGTCATCATTATTGGCATAAAATCAGGGAGCTAGCAGCACTAGAGCATGATCAAAGAACAATGCAGGCCCTCAGTTTTCTCTTTTGATTTTTGGCCTTCGGGGGATCCAGAACCATCTTGATAGAGGTGTCAAAGACAGCTTTCAAATTCTGCATTTTTTCAGCTGTAAAGTTTCAACCGCCAGTTCTTCAAGCCAACTTGGAAGAATGCCATACAATAATGAATAAAGTAAGCTATTAAATGAACAAACTATTAGAAGAAATTTTCTTCCTTGATGGTGGCTTCAATTGGCAAGACAGAACATGTTTGAATTATCAATCAATCAATACGTTTTCACATTGTTTATGTTCTAGAAGACTGAGTATTGAAGTTTCATATGATCTGCATCTTCATAAATGTTACAACATATATAAATGTGAAACATACCTGTTGTGTCTTTGAGCTGCACTCTATATACACTAGTGCTCCAATTTGCCTTTTGAGTTCTTCACCCTGGTATTGAAAAGAAGCTTATAGATAGATATAAAGTAATCATCATGATTGGCATAAAATCGTATAGTGTCACTAACAAATGAATAAACACCGTTTTTAACCTGTTTCGTAGAAATGGTACATGCCCCAGGATAATTCAAGTGGAACTGTTGATCTTCTCTCAGATCTGCCATCCCAAATAACCATTTTTAGCAGATAATAACACAACCACATGCACAAGCACAGAGTAGCTTGTGAAGGAATTGGGCAGGGGAAGCACCAATCTTGACCTTCCATTTTACGGTAAGAAAAATGATAGGCTAACAAACAAATTTAACAAAAAAACTTTTACAACATGATGTGACACAATAGATTGGATTTCTTAAAAGTTGAATTTATCTCATTTCCAATTATGTTATGCGACATCATGTTGTAAATTATTTTTTTTTTTTTGTAAAATTTGTTTGTAAACCTAGCATTCCTCTTACAGTAATACTATTCTTCACGTTTGTAAAATTTTTTTATGTTATGCCAGCGGGTGTGAAACTGTTGAAAATCAGAAGTGAGAATCATTCTTTACTTTTAGTCTTTATTTAGAGCATTGGGAAACTTGATAGAAAAGCAAGGGAAGAGTTCTGGCAATACCCACTCACATAAGAAGCAAATTGATAAAGGAAAGAATCTTTTACCCAGCTTGGTCCCCACAAGAACAATGGGCACTGAGGGGGCATAATGTCTCAGCTCCGGAACCCACTAATCCAACATAATAAGAGGCAGAAAGAAAAAGAAACAAGCACAAACAGAGAATTTGATTAGTATATACATTTGGTTGAATATTTTGTAAATGAAAGGGAATCAAAAGAAGACTTTAATAGACAAAAAGAAGCTTACTTTCTTCGCTATGTTCTCAAAGCTAGGCCTACTTATGAGAGAAAAGCAAAGAAGGAAAACATCAGCTCCTCTGTAACTTAGGGGCCTCAGCCTGTTATAATCTTCTTGACCTATAAGAATTGCATGCATGGTAAGCTTTCATCATATCCATAGAAGCCAATTACCCACGAAAAGTTACTATTTATCCCAAGAATCATGCTTCTTTATAATAATTGGTTTTCAAAAGCAAAAGCAAAGCTTGGTGGGCATGCTGCTTTATATCACATGGAAGTTCTAATGTAGTTCTTAAATATATGGAACAAATTCATATTATTTCATGATTCAGAATATTCAACTTTCCAATCCATCATAGGATCACCCCTACTACTTGATTGCAATTAGTTTGGTGTAGTCATGTCACCAAAATTAGATTTTGTTTTTCAAAAATAGAAGAAAACAAGAAAGTAGAAGTTTTCAACATAACCATTCCAACAAATGAAAGCCAGGCTACATTGATCATGAAACAATGGCTTCAAATCAGAGGCCAAAATTTCTTTCCCTATGGAGGACATAGATTCTTGTAACATTAGAAATTAAACAACCACTGAAGAACTAGTAAGGAAAAAGATAAAAGAATAAAAATGCATATATCATGCAAATGAATCATAAGCAAGAGAGAACTATAGAATACCAGCAGTATCCCAGAGACCCAGATTCACAGTCTTCCCATCAACCACAACATTGGCACTGAAGTTATCAAAAACAGTTGGTATATAATCCTGTCAAACAATAAGAAAAACCCATTGGAAATCATATGAACATGAAGAAAAGCAATTAGAAAAGAGAACAAAAGAAATAGCTAGAGAGCATGCAAGAAAAGACAGTAAATTTATACAGTTGGGAAAGTGTTGGTAGTGTAGGAGATGAGAAGGCTTGTCTTCCCAACAGCACCATCTCCAACTGTCACACATTTGATGAACCTTGTTGTTGTAATACTAGGAGTACTAACTGCAACATTTGTTCTGTTATTCATCTCAGAATCAAAAGTACACACAAAAAATATTCTCTCTCAGATGAACATGAACTACTTTGAATTAGTAGGGGCAGATTCTCTCTCAAAGGAAAGAAGAGTTTGGACAGAAAACTAAAAAGGTGCTAAATTTTCTGTAAGGCTTTTTGCAGGGTGGTAAAGATCTCTGAGATCACTTTAATTTGAGCTGTCAGGGAGGCAAAAAGTTGAAACAAAAGATAGCCCAAGTCGCAAATCAATCATTTCATCAAATTGAAAAGCAAAAAGAAAAAAAACATAATGGAAAATAGAAAGAAATAGACGCGCTTAGAGCGTGTGTGAGTACAAGCTCTAATGGTTCGCTGTGTACTTATTATGCTTTTTCTCTCCCCATGTTTGGCAAATTAACTGCATGGCAGTCATGAATTAGAACAGGTGACCTTTGGTTTGGATTGGTTTAATGCTACGTGGACCTTTTTAGCCACACAACAAGGTTGCAGCCTGCAGGCAACCAAAAGCGTTAAGTTACATGGAATTTTGGATTTTCTCTCTTATGATTTGACCAAAGTATTTAGAAGGCCTTTAGGCAACTTGTGTGAATCTTCAGCAATCCCTTCAGACAAAAAAAAAAAAACAAAAATCCTCATCATTTCCCTTTGAGACTTTGACCATTTCAAAACCCCAAAAGACAGTATAATAATAATAATAATAATAATAGTAATAAGAGGTTTCATGTATGTAAGGGTTAGCCATATTTACATTACCACTCTAAAAAAATGCAGAAAAGTTATAATTGAAGCTCCTTATGACTATTTGTAAAGCTTAGTCTCACGTTAATCTCATCTAGTAAAGAATTCATTTATAATCTACCTATTCTATGAATAATTCATCGTCTCCTCACTTTTGATTTTTTTTTTTTTAAATAAATTTTTTTTTAAGAGTATTGTTATAAACTATATTTTTATTCCGCATTTTTATTCCGAATGCACATTGACGTGTTAGTCCCCATCAACCCTAAATTTTTTCAAGGAAAGTGCCTGGTGTACCATGATGATGATTTGATATGTTGCACCCCATAATACTTTATACACCTAGTTTTTGGCTGTGGTATAGCACACACTAGGCCCAACATCCTGGACCTCCTCGTCGACCTCTTATGGCCAGGTGGGCAAGAGGCGTGCTCGATGTCTTGGGCTCCTTATTTGGGGCAGAGGTAGGTGGTCTTGTGGTAGTTAGCTAGACCCAAAGAGCCATTGATAATTTAACAAAGTACCTAGTGCTTAAGAATTGAAAGTACATAATTACCAATTACAAGATGAAAATTGATTTTGGTTACACTTGTTCTAGTTTGTTTAACATAAAATTGTCTAAGTAAGATCAAAATTGGCTTTAGCTGCATTTAATCCTTTGTGTATGAATGCATCATATATAGGATTATAATTGATGTTATTTCAGTTTTTACAAGAATAATGGAGATTATAGAAAGAAAATGTTCATACTTTTCTAAGGCTAGCTCTACAATCAAATCTCTGCCATTAATGTCATTTTTTTTTTTATTAGAAAAAATCATTCATGTTGATTAGTTGAATCCTAACTTTTGATTCAAGTGATAAAATAATGAGATTTTTATTGGGAAAAAGAATAGAAGGCATAATTTTAATTGGGAAATGCTAGGTGTTCTTCTAGCATTCTCTTGGTATTCTCTCAACTATGATATGACTTTTAAAATTATCGTTGAATTTGAAATTATCATTATTAACTTTTAATTTAGGAAAATGTTGGGTGTTCCTTTAGTTTTCTCTTAGTGTCCTCCCAATTGTGATATGACTTTTAAAATCACCAATAGATTAAAAGTTAATAATAATAATCCCAAATTCAACGATAATTTTAAAAGCCACATCACAGTTAGGAGAACACCAGAAAAACACTAAAAGAACAACTAGCATTTTTCTTTAATCTATTGGTGATTTTAAAAGCCATAATACAATTGAGAGAACACCGAAAGAACACTAAAAAAACACTTAGCATTTCCTATTTTAATTTGACACTGCCTTCCTTCAAAGAGAAGACCAAGCTAAAATCTTTAAGATATTCTACGAGGATATTTCAATGAACATCTGGCTTCACAATTATTATTGTTAGCAAAAACAAAAAAGAACAAAAGCTTTGGAAAAAAAAAAATTAAAATTAAAATTAAAAGCTTAGATGCACGTTTACACGACAGCTAGAAGCGCGTCGATGACCGGTCGTCACTCGCCAGTCCCCTGTCTTCCTTGTATTATGGTGGTCCTTTATAGTAACGAAAAGAGCTTGTACCACGCTTTTGGACGCGCGGAGGGAAATATACCGTACGGCTTGGCCAAAAGAAAAAAAAAAAAAAAAGTTTATTTTTTCAGTTTAATTTTTTCTAAAAAGATTTCTAGAAAAAATTTCTAAGATTTTTTTTTTTCCCTAATGAAATCTTGTTTTTCATATAATTTTATAAAATAAAATAAAATAATAAGAATAAGAATAAGAATATTCAATAGAATAACCAACCATTAATATTGTATAGAAAGGAGTACTTATGGTTTTTCCATAGTAATTTACAATCAATCAATCACAAATATTCTCTCCTACACCAAGGGATACTTTCCATTTTATAGATTTAGGTGAAAAAAAGTTATGTTAATGGGAATTTTTTTTTTTTTTTTTTTTTCATAATAAAGCCTTGTTTATTCCTTCCAAGAAGTACTTGTTTTAATATTGAACAATAATATCATCGTCATGTGAGTGTCAAAACAAATGGTTCATGTCTTATCCCTTTAAACAGTTTCGGTCCCTCAACCCTAACTTATTAATAGTGTATTAGATTCATGTCAGGTTTGCTGATCATGTAAAAAATTGTCAATTCTAAATGTCATGTGTTCGGATTGGGTCGTCCCAAAACATGTGTACGTATAAGATTATATAAGTTAACTCCAACTTACTCATTTAATTAAACGGGTCACACTCCTCAATCACATTCCACTAATTTTGTGAGAGATTCGTGTTGGGTTCACATAGTATTGTGTAAAAAATTGTCACTTGATGGGGAACATAACATTAATAGAATAAGAGTAAAATGTGAAACCAGACCCATTAGAGAACTTTTTTAATTTTCTAATTTTTCTTACTAATTTGTCTTCCTCCTTCCTCATATGCTTTCAAATTCTTCGAATGTTTATTTATTTTCCCAGGAAAGTTGTCTTGATTATCGTAACTTTCAATTAATAATATTCCTTATTACGTTCTCCTTTGGTCTTTCTGTTATCAAAAAGATTCGGCGATGAATCTAAATTAGGGTTTGCCCTTAAGTCAAGTGAGTTCCCACCAATTATTCCCTCATTGTGTACGTTGATTTTGTTCAGCATATCACCAATAAGAAAGGAGTATGTAAAGGGAACAAATTAATTACAACGCATATCACCAATAAGAAAGGAGTACGTAAAGGGAACAAATTAATTACAATCACCAAGCTTTTAACCCTTATACCAGGGAACATGATCTACGTATAAATACCCTATATATGCATTCACCCTTCTCTAACCCTTTTCTTTTCTGGTTTAGAATCAGCAGCCAGCCATGGATATGCCGACCAAGAAAACCAGAGGCAGACAAAGGATAGAGATGAAGAAACTAGATGGTAGCAAGCAGCAAGTCACCTTCTCGAAGCGCCGCACCGGCCTCTTCAAAAAAGCGGGTGAGCTTTGTGTTTTGTGCGGCGCTGAAGTCGCCATCATTGTGTTCTCGGAGAAGAAAAAGAAGCCGTTTTGCTTTGGCCACCCCGATGTTGAAGCCGTCCTTAACCGCTATCTCGGCAATGGAAACACCTTCCCACAGCCGTTCAAAAAGTATGTGCCTGTGGATGAGTTCAGCAGGCAGTATGCTGAGGCTCAGAAGGAGTTGCAAATAGAGAAAAAGCGTGTGGCCGTGATTGAGGAGGAGAAGAAGAAGAATGCGGCCGGGAACGAAGAATTAGGGTTTTGGTGGGATGCGCCGCTGGATGAGAACATGGGTTTGGAGGAGTTGCAGCACTATACGAGGGCGTTGCAGGAGGTGCGGAGGAAAGTGGCGGCAAGGGTGGAAGAGATGATGATGATGAGGATTTGTTCTTTGGTGTCTCCAATGGAATCAGGCGTGGGTGTGGGGGATCATGTGGGGTTGGGGAATGAGTTTGTTAATCAGAATTTGGAGGGTGGTAATGGTGATATTGGTGGTGGTTTTTCTGGTAGCCATGGTAATTTTGGTGTTGAGCACGGACAGTTTTGAAGTTTCTGCCTTTCAATTTCTTGTCTAAATGGGATGATTTTGAGATAGGTTATGTTGTTCGAGTTACTATGAATGAATAAGAACATTTTTTTGACCTTTTTTTTTTTTTTCAAAATTTTTTTTTAAAAATTTTATTTATTTATTTTTGTGTAATTAAGCAAAGGGTATATGATTATATTCTAGTATTTGTTTTGTTTTTTTTGTCATATAAGGCCATTTGATTCTTAAACCTTATCTAATCTCATTTTACATCTTTATCATGTGATGGTCATGTTTTCTTTTTATATATATATATATATATATATATATATAAAAGGCGAGTCGAGCCTATGTTCGCGAGCTTTAAACCAACGTTTATACGGGTATATATTTTTTAATAAGCAAGTTTAGTTTCGTGTTCACGAGCAGCTTATTTAATAATTGACTTTACAGACCGAACTTTATCGGACAAGGCCTGAATGGGTTTATGGTTAGCTTTGTTCGTTTAAAGCCGTAATTGAAAGATTTGCGGATTTGGCTTACATGCTGATATTAAAATGACAGCATGTATGCTGTAGTGTAAGTAATGGTTAAGATTGAATCTCAAAGTTGACTTACTTTGAAAAGCTTTTAATAGGAGAGAGAAAATAAAGAAAATTTTTGAAAGATTCAATTTTGACCGTTGCTTACACTACAACATACATGCTGTTATTAAAATAAGTAAGCCGGATCCAAGATTTGCAAGTTCTAGTGGACCCCATTCTCCATGATCTACCTAATCATTCATTCGTTGACTTTACATCCTCCCGCCAGCGACGCCATTAATCTTTACTTGTACCTCTCCCATTCCCCCTCTCTGTCTTCAGAACAGAGTTTCTGCGGTTTTCCCTCATGTTTCATTTCCAAGGTCTCTCCTTTCCTCTTTCTTCATGGCTCTTCTTCTCCTTCTTCAACCTTTTCATCCTGTTTATTTGTTGGAAAAGATGTAAAGCCAGAGGCCAAGTTCTCCAGAAGCTTCCCCCAGGACCATGGAAACTGCCTCTTATAGGGAACCTGCACCAGCTGGCTTTTTCATCCCTACCACATCGTTCCATGAGAGACTTGGCCAAGAAACATGGACCCATTATGCAACTGCAACTGGGTGAGGTGTCGGCCATAATCATTTCATCACCAGATTTAGCCAAACAGGTGCTCAAGACACATGACACTGCATTCGCAAATCGGCCTAGCGCTCTTGCTGCTGAAGTTTTGTCTTATGGGTATTCAGGTATTGTCTTTACTCCCTACGGTGATTATTGGAGACAAATTCGAAAGATTTGTGTCGTGGAGCTCCTAAGTGCTAAGCGTGTCCTGTCGTTTAGATCTGTACGAGAAGAAGAGGCGTGTAATCTTGTGGAATCAATTTCATTGTCCGGGTCCGGGGGATTTCCGATCAATCTCAGCGAGAAAATCTTCTCCTTCACAAATAGAATTGCTTCCAGGGCGGCATTTGGGAAGAAATGCAAGTATGAAAAAGAATTCATATCGTTGGTCAGGGAAGGTTTTAGTCTCAGTGGAGGCTTTAATGTGCCTGATCTTTTCCCTTCATTGAAGTTCCTTGCTTTCCTTACTGGGATGAAGCCTGCGTTGGAGAAACTACACAGAAAGATGGACAAGATTCTCGAGGATATAATCGAGGAGAAGATGCAAACAATTACAACTACCAAAGATGATGATATAGTTGATGTGCTTCTTCAACTTCGGGAGACGGGCGGGGTTGACTTTAATATCACCACAAACCACATCAAAGCTGTCACTCTGGTATGTAAGATCTATGAGTTTATTACAGAAATTGCTCAGAAAATGGAAAATTAAATTATTACCCACATTTCTTTGTGAGTAAGATTGAAGAAGAAAAAATTCAGATGGCAAATTTAATTACTCTGTTTTCTGCAGAAGATTTTTCTTAGCTTTTCTTGTATTCTATATATACTTGTTGGAATATCTAGGTATCAAAGTCGTGTTCACAGAAGAAGTTTTTAGGACAGGAAGAGAAGAAGAAGAAAAAAAGTGACTTTGAGAGAGAAACATCATTAGCTCAAGTAGTATAAATTGAAGACTTTATTTATTTACTAAGATTTATTGGGCATTGTTGAATCAGTGTATCAAGTGCCCAAGTTCAAAGCAAACTTGATAGAAGCTCAACAAAGTAAAAGGACTGAAGGAGAATAAAAGTAGAAGCTCAACAAAGTTGATAGAAGCAGACATTTTCACTAAAGCATTACGAAAGGAGAAGTTCCAAAAACTGAGAGAAACATTGGGAGTTCAAGGAGGAGAATGTTATGGCTAGCATTTTCATTCTGCCTAAGAAGGTTATAAAGGCTATTGAGCAGAAATTTAATAGGTTTTTGTGGAATGGGAAGGATATGGAGGCTGCAAAAGCAAAAGTGGCTTGGAATGATATTTGTTTTCCTAAGAAAGAGGGTGGTTTGGGGCTGAAGAGAATTGATGTCTGGAATAAAACCTCTATGCTTAGGCACATATGGACTTTGTTTGCTAGATCAGGTTCTTTATGGGTGGCCTGGATTAAGGCAAAGTTTCTGAAACATAGGAGTTTTTGGAGTGTCAATATACCACAGAATTGCTCTTGGTGTTGGAGGAAACTTCTCAGGTTGAGGGATACTGCTAAGAAGTTCTTGAGATTTGAGGTTGGGGATGGAAGTAATATATGTCTCTGGATGGATTTTTGGCATCTTGATGGCATTCTTCTTGAGAAGTATGGTCTTAGAGTTGTTTATGATGCTCAAAGTAGTGTGGAGGCAAAATTATCTTCTGTTATCCATAATGGAGAATGGTTTTGGAGGCCTGCTAGGTCTAAAGCCTTGGTGGATATTCAAACTCGGCTTACTGAAATCAGTTTGGGTTCTTGTGATAAACCTATTTGGATTGCTTCTAGGAAAGGTATCTATGTAAGTTCAAATACTTGGGAGGCTCTTAGGGAAAAAATGAATCAGATTGAGTGGTGGAGACTGGTCTAGTTTTCTTTAGCCATTCCTAAGCAAGCTTTCATTTTATGGCTTGCCATGAAGGATAGGTTGGTTACAGGAGTAAGGTTGCTGAGTTGGGGTTATAGAGGAGATATTCAATGCTGTTTTTGCAGAATCAAATGGAGAGCCGAAACCATTTATTTTTTGAATGCAGCTTTTGTTATAGAATTTGGAAGTTTTGTATGACTAGATGCAAAGTGGCTAATCCCCCTATTATATGGGAGGATATTCTTCAGTTGGGACGTAGTTCTTGGAGTTGTAACACTCTTAAAGGCTTGCTTTGTAGGCTGGCTTTGGGTTCTGCAGTTTATAACATTTGGTGCACTAGAAATGAAATTAAGCATGCAGGCCATCCACACACTGAGGAGCAGATTTTGAAGAAAGTATTGTGGGAAGTTCGTGCTAGAATTGTTGGGAAAGGAAAGTTCCCAAGGACTAGGGAGAATATTTTACTCTGCTCCTTATGAAACTTGTCTGAAAGTTTGTTTTGTTGATGATATGTTGCAGGCTTTTTGTGGTTTGTTTATGGTTTTGAGGATATTATGTTTCCTCTGTAAGGGTGTTGCTGCAGATTTTATATGTGGCTTGTTTGAGGATAGGGTCTTTTTCCTTTGTTTTGTTGGTTTTTGTTTCTGATTTGAGGCTATTGTTTAGCCCTCTGTAAGGGTTTGGTTTAATTGTTTTGGGCTGTTGGCTAGAGTTTTTCTGCTGTTTGTTGTTTTTTGGCCTCTGTGTAGGCTTTTTTCAGTCTGTTAATCAGGCTTGTATTAGTTGTTGATGTGTTCTTGGTTTGTTTGTTAATGAAGTTGCTTATTCATCAAAAAAAAAAGAAAAAAAAAGAAGAGAATGTTATGGCTAAAGTGTTGTAAATATCAAACATATTAATCACAATATTATTAGATATTTTCAACTTTTGTTCTAATACTTATGTTTAGTCAAGTATTATCGCCTGATAATTTGTTTTTGTGTATGGTATAAAATGGTCCTAACAATAAGTATTTAATGGTGCATGTCTTACTGGAGAGATTAAAACAATCTAATTGTAGCTCCCTTCATCTCCCCTGATTCTTGCCAAAAGTACAGTAACATTCTTTGTTTATGCTCTTATTGTTCAAAATCCTTTTCCAGGACGTTGTCTCTGGAGCAAGTGAAACTTCAGCAACTACAATAGAATGGGCAATGTCAGAATTGTTGAGAAACCCAAGAGCAATGGAGAAGGCACAAGCTGAAGTGCGACGAGTCTTTGAGGGGAAGAGGAACATTGATGAGACAGACATAGAGAAACTAGATTACTTGAAATTTGTTGTCAAAGAAACTCTGCGATTACACCCTCCTGGTGCCTTACTCCCAAGAGAATCAAGGGAAAAGTGTGAACTTAGTGGATATATGATTCCAAGCAACACAAAAGTAGTCATTAATGTTTGGGCCATCGGTAGAGATCCAGAATATTGGATTGATGCTGATTGCTTTCGCCCAGAGAGGTTCCACAGCTCTTGTATTGATTTTAAAGGAACAAAATTTGAATACATTCCTTTTGGAGATGGTAAGAGGATATGTCCAGGCATATCATTTGCTTTAGCTACCATTGAACTTGCTCTTTCTCAGTTGTTGTATCGCTTCAACTGGAAACTCCCCAATGATATCAAACTAGAAGAACTTGACATGTCTGAATTTCTCGGATTATCTTGTAAGAGAAATAATGATTTGCACTTAGTTGCCACACCTTGGATTCCTCTTAGTTAAAGGAACCGAATAGGGATGTTGTTTTTAATCGTGTTGGCAAACAATACTTTACGCTTTTGTGTTTAATCGTGTTTGCTTTTGTGCTGGATTTTATTTATTTTTTGTGAAGAGTTTTAGTGTTTTGGACTTCTAGAAAGTCTGGAGTTTGGTATCTCAACGAACCCACTGGCCATTGACATTTTTTTTTTTTGTTTCCCGAAGCCCACTTACTCGTTAAACGAAAAGGTAGGGTCCACAACAAAGGGTCCAACAAACAAAGGCAGTGGTCCACAAACTTTAAACGGGGAGTTTAATAAATGGACATGCATCACGTGATTGTATCGTCTTCTCCTCTTTTCATCTTTAGCCTAAACCTAAAAAAATTCTGAAACGCTGAAACTGTGGCAAAAAATTTTCACACATCCCAGTGCTGCTTGAATCATTTGCTCCTGATGTCTGATGAATGAGTGTCGATTGCTCTTCATCTGTGGATGATGGTGGGCAACTTGGACATCCGGGGTAGAAGGGATTTTCTACCCTGGTAAAAAAAAAAAAAAAAAAAAAATTGGAAGTTGAGGACCCCTCTCCCTCCACCCCAGCATAGGAGAGCGTAAAGTTTTGATAAATTATTACCAAAGATATGAGGTTACAACGTTATATAAACAAACATAAAAGTTTTATAATCATGTCCTATTTATAACTTCAACATTCGCTAACCCATGTCCAAACTTAAATTATAAAAACAGATCTACGTACTCCAGGCAAATTATCACCACTTTTTAATTTACGCCACCAAACATCAAAAAGTAGCATTAATGAATATGTCGAACTGCCATCTCATATCAAATAGGCCACTCAATCAATATTATTTAGACGTTAAAATAGATGAAAAATTGTCACGTGCATCTGTCTTTCATCCCTAACACCCTCATTTTTTACTTTTAAAATGAATAATTATTGCTCATAATCTTACGTTGTTTGTTTGTCAACTATGCTTGGTTGCATTATAAAAGAAATATGAGTGACTTCTAAATGGTTTCCATGCATTTTTGAAATATTGGTAAAAACTATTTAATTACAAAACATCAGGAGTAGTTTCTAGAGGGAGGTTTCCTCTTTTTTTTTTTTTTGGAAAAGACACCTTCAAACTTATATTTTCAACATTTGACTTTTTGAATTACTATTTCATTGCAATTTACACTAGCTATCTATTAGTTTCTTTAGACACCTTTAACTAATCATTTATCTATTTTTAATGTGGCCTTTTCTATTTATAGATGAGATGAGAAAATATAAAAGAAAAAAAATATGAAAGTTTGTTAAGAGGAGGATCCGCTCATATTTAATTCCACTATTAAGGGGAAGACCAAGCCAAGGAAAAATAGAGAGAAAATACAATTCCCCCCATCAACAATCACTGCTTTTTAATTTACACCACCAAACATCAAAAAGTGGCAGTAATGAATAAGCTAAACTACCATCTCATATCAAATAGGCCACTCTATCAACATTATTTAGAGGTTAAAATAGATGGAAAATTGTCACGTGCATTTGCCTTTCATCCCTAACACCCTCATTTTTTCTTTTAAAATGGAATAATTATTGCTTATAAGCTCATATTGTTTGTTTGTCAACTATGCTTGGTTGCATTATAAGAGAAATATGAGCGACTTCTAAATGGTTTCCACGCATTGTTTAAATAGTGGTAAAAACTATGAGCTAACTATGATAAAGTTAAAAACATAAAACAAAAACAAAACAAAAAAAAAGCTCGAGCCGACATTTTTTTTCATCCGCTCTTGTTAATTGTTGGCGTAACCAAGCAAATGCCAACAATTACAACGACCACCAAAGATGATGATATAGTTTATGTGCTTATTCAACTTCGGGAGTCGGGCGGGCTTGACTTTAATATCAAAAGAAACCACATCAAAGCTGTCACTCTGGTATGTGAGATCTATGAATTTATTACAGAAATTGCTCAGAAAAAGGAATATTCAATTATTACCTACATTTCTTTGTTTCTTTTTCTTTTAAGTAGAATTCTTTTACTCCTTTAAGGTTGTAAGTATTGATGGAGTAAGAGAAAAGAAGAAAAAATTCAGATGGCAAATTTCCTCTGTTTTCTGCAGAAGAGTTTATTTTGTTAAGACTTAATTTGCTCTAGTTTTCTTAGCTTTTCTTGTGTTCTATACTTGTTGGAATATCTAGGTATCAAATTCGTCTTCACAGAAGGTTTTAGGGCAGGAAGAGAAGAAGAAGAAAAAAGTGACTTTGAGAGAGAAACATCATTAGCTCAAGTAGTATAAATTGGAGCAATGTTTAAGATGAAGACTTTATTTATTTACTTGGATTTATTGGGCATTGTTGAATCAGTGTATCGAGTGCCCAAGTTATTCAAAGCAAACTTGATAGAAGCTCAACAAAGTAAAAGGACTGAAGGAGGATAAAAGTAGGCATGCTTGTGTTGTTAGAGTGATTCAAACGGGAGTGTCAAAATCTATCTTCCCAATAATTGTGGAAGAAAGAAGAGTTTGGAAGTATGGAATATACTTCTAGGAGTATTCCAATGGAGATAAGAAAGTAAGGGCTAGCTACCAAGCTTCAATCTCTTGGAGTACTCTTGGTTGATATTTTGAAAATATGAGATGAAAGAAAATGAAAAATGTGAAAGATTATTAATTGGTTTTCTTTGAATTGGTGATTCAAATGAAAGCTTATAGTGAAGAACCGAGCCGTACTTGTGATAGAGATGGTTAAATCAATTCTAGATAAAAAAGTTTACCAAAAGGTTTTAGGGCCGAAGTTGTAGACACAATCATTGATATAGGACGGTGACCCCCTTCCCCAACACGTGGTAGAATGGCCCGATCGCACCCATATTTGAACAAGAGTTAAAGTATTGCAGCAATTATGCACCACTACATCAGAGAAGCAAGTAGAGTTGAAGTTTGACAGGTAAGCTAGAGAAGCAAATAGCATACATTTTCAGTAAAGCATTACCAAGGAGAAGTTCCAAAAATTGAAAAAAAACATTGGGAGTTCAAGGAGGAGAATGTTATGGCTAAATTTATGTAAATATCAAACATATTAATCACAATATTATTAGATATTTTCCACTTTTCTTCTAGTACTTATGTTTGGTTAAGTATTATCGCTTGAGAATTTGTTTTTGTGTATGGTATAAAATGGTCCTAATAAAAAGTATTTAATGGTGCATGTCTTATTGGAGAGATTAAAACAATCTGATTGTAGCTCCCTTCTTCTCCCCTATTCTTGCCAAAAGTACAGTAACATTCTTTGTTTATGCTCTTATTGTTCAAAATCCTTTTCCAGGACGTTGTCTCTGGAGCACAAGTGAAACTTCAGCAACTACAATAGAATAGGCAATGTTAGAATTGTTGAGAAACCCAAGAGCAATGGAGAAGGCACAAGCCGAAGTGCGACGAGTCTTTTAGGGGAAAAGGAACATTGATGAGCCAAACATAGAGAAACTAGATTACTTGAAATTTGTTGTCAAAGAAACTCTGCGATTACACCCTCCTGGTGACTTAGTCCAAAGAGAATCAAGGGAAAAATGTGAACTTAGTGGATATATGATTCCATGCAACACAAAAATAGTCATTAATGTTTGGGTCATTGGTAGAGATCCAAAATATTGGATTGATGCTGATTACTTTCGCCCAGAGAGGTTTCACAGCTCTTATATTGATTTTAAAGGAACAAAATTTGAATACATTCCTTTTGGAGGTGGTAAGAGGATATGTCCAGGCATATCATTTGCTTTAGCTACCATTGAACTTGCTCTTTCTTAGTTGTTGTATTGCTTCAATTGGAAACTCCCCAATGATATCAAACTAGAAGAACTTGACATGTATGAGTTTCTTGGATTATCTTGTAAGAGAAAGAATGATTTGTACATAGCTAGTTGCCACACCTTGGAGTCCTCTTCTCAGTTAAAGAAACCAATTAGGGATGTTGTAATTATATATATATTGTAGAAAAGGACAACAGAAAGATAATTGTGGAGAAGATATTTGTATTTCTGATGTATTTTCAATTGTACAATGGAATGACCTATTTATAGTTGAATGAGGCCCTAAAAGAAAGGAAATACAATAATTACAAAATAATACAATAATTACAAAATAAAGCAACTTGCAAGAAAACAATCTCTAGAAGGAAATTAACTTGGCAACCAAACCAAGAGTAGAGACCAAGCAAATAGAGGATTCATAATATTTTAACATCCCCCCTCAAACTCTAGGGGGCGAAGCCAACTTGAGTTTGGAGATAAGATCAGTGAGTCGTCCCGGTGGATGAGATTTGGTAAAGATGTCAGCCAATTGATCTGCAGAGGTGACGGAATGAAGATGTAAAATACCTTGCTAAAGATGATGGCGGATGAAATGACAATCAATCTTGATATGTTTTGTGCGCTTATGGAAAACATCATTATGAGCAATCTGTATGGCACTCCGATTGTCACAATAAATAAGAGAACTAGTGGACTGAGAAACACCCATGTCGGACAAAAGCCATCGTAACTAGAGAAGTTTAGATGTAGTGTCAGCAAGAGCACGATACTCAGCTTCAGTACTAGATCGAGCAACAACAGATTATTTCTTACTGCGCCATGAAATTAGAGAAGTTCCAAGTAGGAAACAATATCCAGTGGTAGAGCGACGATCAGTAGGATCACCAGCCCAATCAGCATCAGAGTAGGCTCGGAGCTCAAGAGATGAATGAGAAGAGAAATGAATACTATGAAACATAGTGCCCTTGACATAGCGCAAAATGCGAAGAACATCAGCAAAATTAGTAGATCGAGGTGCACTCATAAATTGACTCACCAAATGAACAGCATAGGCAATATCATGCCGTGTAACAGTAAGATAAATGAGACTACCTACTAGTTGCCTGTATAGAGTAGCATCTGATAAAGGCTCACCATCTGTGGCTAGAAGTTTGACATTGGTCTCAAGGGGCTGCTCCCTGTTTTACTGTCTGTCAGACCTGCTCGGGAAAGTAGATCAGATGCATATTTGGCTTGAGAGAGATAATAACCATCATTACTCGAGGTAACCTCAAGACCAAGGAAGTAGCTGAGTGTCCCCAAGTCCTTCATTTCAAAATTTTGGCTAATGAAGGATTGAAGAGCACAGATGCCTGAAATGTCATCACCAGTAAGAATCATATCATCTACATAAAGAAGGATAAGGATAGTACCATTATTACTAGTCCGAAGAAAGAGAGCTGAGTCATAAGAACTAAAAACAAAGCCTTGTTGAGCAACCACAGAACTGAACTTGGCAAACCAAGCACGAGGAGCCTACTTGAGACCATAAAGTGCCCGACGGAGTCTGCAAACTTTGTGCGGCGGATGGTGATAGCCACGTGGAGGGTGCATGTAGACTTCTTCTGTAAGATCACCATTGAGGAATGCATTTTTAACATTCATCTGAAATAATTGCCAATGACGAACAGTAGCAACTGCAAGTAAGGATTTAACAGAGGTCAGTCGAGCAACATGAGCAAAAGTCTCCTCATAGTCAATACCATACTCCTGAGTAAATCCTTTCGCAACAAGACGAGCCTTATAGCGTTCCACAGATCCATCTGTACGAGTTTTAATTTTATAAACCCATTTACATCCCATTGCAAACTTCCCAGGAGGCAAATCCACCAAGTCCCATGTATGGGTTTTAGAAAGGGCATCTAGTTGATCAGACATAGCTTTCTGCCAAAGAAGGTCAACACTAGCCTCACGATAAGAGTGAGGTTCGTGAAGAATAGCAAGAACAGAAAACAATGATAATCATAGAGATGAGCAGGTAGTGCTCTTACCCTATCGGAGTAACGAAGTTCATGAGAAGGCTCGGGAGTGTGTGATGCAGCAGGAGGATCCATAGTTGAATCAGGCAAATTAGAAGCAGCCGCAGAAGGTTCGTCCAATGAGCTTGAATTATCTGCAAATGATCCAAGAAATAAGATAATAGAGGGGTCAGTGAAGATAGGAGAATATGCAGAGGAGGAATGCGGAAAAGGCATTTGACTAGTGAACATTTTATGTTCCCAAAACTCCACATGGCGAGAGATCCTAAGTCGTCGGACAATGGGGTCATAGCAGCGATAACCTTTTTGAGTGATGCCATAACCAAGGAAGCAACACAAGTGAGAGCGGGGTTCAAGTTTAGTACGCTCATGTGGAGGAAGAGTGACAAAGCAAATACAACCAAAGACGCGAAGCAAAGAATAGTTAGGTATGCTACCATACAAGCGCTCATAAGGAGTTTGGTTGTGAATAGTCGGGGAAGGCACACGATTAATCGTGTAAATAGCAGTGAGAGTAGCCTCACCCCAAAAGCATTCAGGAAGTGAGGCAAAGATGAGAAGAGCTCTTACAATGTTTAAGATGTGACGATGTTTGCGCTCTGCACGCCCATTTTGCTGAGAAGTGTAAGGACAAGAACGATGAGAGAGGGTCCCATTTTGTTATAAAATTTTTTGAAAAGATTTCTCATTATACTCCATAGCATTATCTGAACGAAAATTTTTGATGGTACGAGAAAATTGGGTTTGTACCATTTGATGAAAATTTTAATAAACTTGAGTGAGTTCAGAGCGATGCTGTAATAAATATATCCAAGTATAACGAGAATAATCATCAAGAAAAATAACAAAATAGCGAGATCCCTCCTCAGTGGGAATAGGGGCAGGGCCTCAAATATCAGAATGAACCAAATCAAATGGTGCAGAAGATGAAGACTCACTTTTATTAAAAGATAAATGTGTTTGTTTTCCAAGATGACAAAAAACACAATCAAAAGATTTTACATATACTGATCCTAGATGACCTTGAGATGCAAGAAGTTAGACATGTGGTAGAGTGGCATGACCCAAACGTGAATGCCATAAGTTGGAAGAAGCAGTGAGTGTTTTGACAGCAGCTGCTAAGTGAGTAGAAGTTTGCAAGAATGAAAGCTCAAAAAGACGTCCAATCTTACGGCCGGTCCCAATTAGTTGACTCGTCTGTGGATCCTGCACATCAACACCCCTGTTAGAAAATGTCAACTCCAAACCTAGTTCACAAAGTTGGCCAACTGAAAGAAGATTTAATGACAATTGGGGAACAAGATATGTGTTATCAATAGACAAATTAGGTGAAGAAATAGACCCACTGTGACTAACAGGTAACCTAGAACCATCAACAGTATAAATGACAGGGTTGGGAGAAAGGGCAGACTTTTACGAAAATAAAGTGGGGTCATGGGTCATATGATTACAACAAGTAGAGTCGATGAGCCATGAATTTTTGCCTGATGTGATGGATAAGGCAGTAGAGGAACGAGACAGAACCTGATGGATTAGTGCCTCAACGTCAGATGCAGTGAGAGCAGAGGATTGAGATTGGTTCTTAGTGTAAGATGCAGGTGCAGAGGAACTAGATGAAACAACTGCGGCTGTTTGTTGGAAAGGAGCTTGTGACTGACGTCTGTTTTGGAGCTAATAGCAATTAGCAATAGAGTGACCATGTTGCTTGCAATAGTTGCAAATTAACTTCATGGAGGAAGACTGTGGTGTGGATCGTCTAGGAGGAAATTTAGGAACATTCTGAGGTATAGCAGCGACAGCCATATCTGGAGATTGCAAGTGCATAGTGAACCGTCGAGTCTTTTCAGAAATAAGTTCTGCTACAACAGCTTCCAATGTGGGAAGAAGATTGCAGTGTAAGAGAGAAGCCCGAGTGGGTTCAAAATCCGCACGAAGAGCCATCATAAAATGCATAAACTTCCGACGATCCTGATACTTTGCAAATATTTCTACATCTTCAGGATGCTTCAGTTGAGGATCTGTAGCGGATAATTGCTCCCAAAGACTATTAGTTTGAGAATAAAAATCAGCAATAGACTGACCTGGCTCTTGACGTGTCTGATAAAGTTTAGTTTCAATCTGAAACTCAAGTGGGGCATCATAAGTACAATTGTATCGTGTTGCTAAAAACTCCCAGGCAGCCTTTGCATTCCCAAGCTTGGGGAGCAAACTATGGATGGAAGGAACTGAAGTATTGATAAACCAAGAAATAATACGATAATTTGCACTATCCCAATATTCAAATCGACTGGCAAATTTGTCGGCTGACTCATCTTCTTTTTGTGTGGGTGCAACAATTTCTCCACAAATATAACACCATAATCTCCTCCCTCTCAAAAAAACTTCCATATTTTGAGCCCACAACATATAATTGGAACCATCTAAAATATTGTCAATGGGACGGACAATATTATCAAGATTGGTAGAAGTTTTTTTTTTTTTTTTTTTTTTTTTTTTTTTTTTTTTTTTTTTTTCGAAAAATAAAAAAAATATTAAATAAATAAACCTGTGGGTAGTAATCCGGTGTGGCGAAGGTGCAGGTGCAGCCTCAGGGAGCGATCTAGTGTGGAGCGCACACAGCAGCTATGGTGCACCCGCGAGTAGGGATCCAGTGCGACGCGGTACACAGCAGCTAAGATAGACTAGCGGGCAGGGATCCTGTGTGGCGCAGCACTGTAGACCTGGAGCGAGTGGGCGCGTGTGGCGCGTGATTTTCACGCTCAGACAGAGTGTCCGGCGCGTGGTGGCGCGTTCTAAGTGGTAGCGGCACGTGGTAGACTTCGTTTCGCACGAATATTCCGATTTTGAACAACAAGACCTCTACAACTTCCGTCACATACAAAAAAATAACCGCAACGAGTGTTTGGTGTATTGTTGAAATAGAAAGAACCACAAAAAAGAACGCTCAAACGGAAAAACAAGAAAATTGTACGGACAGGGAACAGAGGCTTAAAAGAGGCACCAAGAAAATGGTGTCTCTGATACCATGTAGAAAAGGACAACAGAAAGATAATTGTGGAGAAAAAATTTGTATTTCTGATGTATTTTCAATTGTACAGTGGAATGACCTATTTATAGTTGAATGAGGCCCTAAAAGAAAGGAAATACAATAATTACAAAATAAAGTAACTTGCAAGAAAACAATCTCTAGAAGGAAATTAACTTAGCAACCAAGCCAAGAGTAGGGACCAAGCAAAGAGGATTCATAATATTCTAACATATATATATATATATATATATATGTGTGTGTGTGTGTGTGTGTGTGTGTGTGTGTTTGTTTATAAATTTTCTTTAATTATAGTGACATGTATTGTAATCTGATTGGTGTTAAGGTGGTATTTAACGGTTTTTGTCAAAAAATTGGACGAAAGTTGGGTACAGGACCTATTTGCATGCTAGAGCAGTTCTCATAATATTTTTATACCACATGAAGCTTATTGCAAATTGGAGTAAGTATAGAGATAGATAAATATATTTGAAATTTTATCATACATAATGCCCGTGAACTCCAACATTTTTCTTGGTCATAATTCTTTGAGAGGTTTTGATTTTTAAGAATATTTCTTCCCCTTTAGAAATGGTCAATTCCAAAACAGGCTATCCTCCCCTTTTTTTTTCTCTTTTTTTTTTTCCTATTGAATGTGGGGGAGAGGGAAAAATTGATTACAAGGATTATAGATGGGATGAGAAAATAGAGAGAAAATACAATTCCCCTAACTATACACTTTTAATTTGCCTGAAACATCAAAAAGTGGCATTAATGGATATGTTACCATCTCATATCAAATAGACTACTCTATCAACATTATTTAGACGTTAAAATAGATGGAAAATTGTCACGTGCATCTACCTTTCATCCCTAAGACCCTCATTTTTACGTTTAAAATGGAATAATTATTGCTCATAAGCTCATGTTGTTTGTTTGTCAACTATGCTTGGTTGCATTTTTTTTTTTTTTGAATCAGCTTGGTTGCATTATAAGAGAAATGTGACTTCTAAATGGTTTCCACGCATTGTATAAATAGTGGTAAAAACTATGGGCTAACTATGATAAAGTTAAAAAAAAAGAAGAGAAAAATGCTCATGTCACTAAAGTCTTGACATTTTTTTCATGGGCTCCTATTAATTGTTGGCGTAACCAAGCAAATGCCAAGAAATTAAAAATTCCTAGCGTTTTAAACCTAGAATTCCTTGTATTTAATTACAAATCGGCAGAAGTAGTTCCTAGACGGAGCTTTCCTTTTCTTTTCTTTCTTTCTTTCTTTCTTTTTTTTTTTTTTTTTTTTTTTTTTTTTTTTTTTTTTTTATATATATATATATATATATATATTTTATTATTTTTTTTATTATTTTTTTTGAAAAGACACCTTCAAACTTTTTGAATCACTATTTCATTGCAATTTACACTAGCTCTCCACTAGATTTTGACGTTAAAATATAAAGAAGGTTGTTGCATTCATGATGCAAGTGTGCAAAATTTTGACTTAAAATGCCAAAATTGCATTTAATTCTATAAAGAAAAAAACCCAAAAAAAAAAAATAAATAAAAAATTAAAAGTAATGGAATATACTTCAAGAATTGTGGAAGAAAGAAGAGTTAGGAAGTATGGAATATACTTCAAGAAGTATCCAAATGGAGATAAGAAGTTAGCTACCATTGAACTTACTCTTTGACAGTTTTTGTACCACTTCAACTGGAATCTCTCCAATGATATCTGAAAATTCTAATAGACTCCAAACTAAACCTAGAAGGAGGTTGAACATGTGTTTACCAACAATAAACAGATATAAAAATCTTAAGCATGCAACAAGTCCAAATATATAAAAAGTTGTAAATAAAGAGACACAGATATGTGATTACGAAGAAGAAACCTTTTACAAAACCCTCTAAAAGTAAAACCTCTCCATTGCAGCTAAATCTAAAAAATCACTCACAATAGAGCCAAACCTACAAACTCATTTTCAATTGATTCCACTAGAAATACCGAATGCGCCAATCTAAAACTAACAAACTCCCCTTTGGCCATTCAAACATGAGTGAAATTAACTCTCCCTTTTTGTCATGAAGGACCAAAAAAAAAAAAAAAAAAACAGTCCCGTTCACAACAACAGGGAAGAATAAAAAATTATAATAAAAAAAAAACAAAACAAATCACGGAACGAGGTATCATTGATCGTGAGGAAGAACTTGGTGAAGATCAGTCATGATATTGTTTTTTACTTGCTCCACATCTTTCTCCATGTCCCCAAGCTGTTTGTTGATAGCTTCGATACTCTAGCCTTGAGCTTGGAGTAGCCCGATGATTGTATTCAATTGATTGGATACCTCTGAAGAAGATGACCTCGAGGAAGACACAGCTTATGGGTCGGGAATGATTGGAGGAGTAGAATCTCCTTGAGCTTGAAACCTCTGGAGCTAGGCTTTTGACTTCATCATTGTGCCCTTGCCAAAATACCCCTCAAGTATCTCCACTAGCTCATTTCCATCAATTTGAGGTAACTTGGCTGTGAGGATCTTGGAGATAAGACCGCCAAATGGTAGAGCAATCGAGTGATCCTCATGAAGCTCGAGAATGGTCATTACCATGTGGGTACACATGCAGAAGGGGATACGCATGTTGATGGCATGGATCAATTTGGCTCGGTCAAGTGGCACATCACTGTTGCGAGAGATGGGCCATAAATTCTGCATGACAATCCGAGCCAACAATCGTTCTTGTGCTCGAACATAGCCAATGGGAATCTTGTTCTTGGAGGTGTCCCATTTTGGATACGCTCTTGGATTTGGTACCGCCATGATATCAGCTCTAGATGGTTGAGGCTCCGTATCAGCAAATACAGAGGCCTTGTCAATGGGATCCCAGTAATGTCACTAATTAACCTCGAATTGATGGTAATAGATGTCCTGGCAACTTTGGTCTTGAATTGCGGGGAGGCATTGAGCACGATGTGGTCCATGTTGAAATAAAACTCCCAAACTAGCAGAGTGTAGGCATTCACCGGTTTGAACAATGACGTCCACTGATTCTCTGAGAAAATGTCAAAAATGAACCAGAAGGGTTCAACTTGAAGGTCAACTTGCACCACTCCATGTTCAACCACAAGTTGAACGTCAATTTTCAGTGCATGCAAGAGGAGTTCTCATAATATTTTTATACTGCATGGAGCTTATTGCAAATTGGAGTAAGTATAGAGACAGATAGATGTATTTGAAATTTTATCATACAGAAAGCCGGGCACTCCAACATTTTTCTTGGTCATAATTCTTTGAGAGGTTTTGATTTTTAAGAATATTTCTTCCCATTTGGAAATGGTCAATTCCAAAACAGGCTCTCCTTTTTTTTCCCTATTCAATTTGGGAGAGAGGGAAAAAATTGAATACAAGGAAAAATGGATCCTTAAAAGAATATAAGAAAGAACAAAAAAAAATTGAAAATGCTTCCAAACATTAAGCGAAAAGCGCAACTTAAGTGTGCACGAAAATTTGTACATTTGAAACCTTTTAAATGTAATTGAAAATATACATTTAAAGGCTATCCTTTGTTGATAGCCAAAACACTGAGTAAGGAATCCCTCCAATCAAGTGGCCAACAAAGCAACGTTTGCTTCCCCTAAGAGAGCTTCCATAAGGACCAGTTTCTTTGTGCAAGCCGCCAAGATATGAGGTTATGAGGACAGATGAATGCTTTAGTCAAATATTCCAAGGGAGATAAGCAAAAATAGAGATATTAAGATGCCAAACATTATTCCTCCAAATAGCTCTAGCAAAAGGGCATCCAAGAAAGAGATGCTAAAATCTCACTACAAAAATTTTGGTCTTTAATGGCTCACAAATAATGATGTTTTTAGCCCAAAAAAGTCATTATTTGTCTAGTGACGTTTAAATAGTGTCTTTTTCAAAATGACAAAAAGTGCATAGACTAGAAATTGGGCTAATTTCGTTTGAACAGTGTAAAACGGCATTAAATGGTGTCATTTTGAGCAAAACGGCACCTTTTAAAAGGTGTCATTTGAACAGTGCACGACACCTTCTAAAATGTGCCGTTTTGCACGATTCAAGAGTCACTACCCTTTAAAAAATTATTAAAAAAAATAATTTTTACCAAAATGATATATATATATATATTAGACGGGTGCTGCCGGAACGTTGGCGGGCCACCCCTAGCCTTGAGGGTGGCCTGAAGGCCATCCTGATTTGCTCAATCCCCGCCTTCGCAGGTGGCCCGCGAGCCACTCCAAAGGTGGCCAAGACTGTTCACGGGTCACTATTCACACGTGAATAGTGACTCGTGAATATCTTCATTATCTTATTGTTCGCCTTTCCTAGCTTTGATTAATTATGAGAATATCTCCAATAGAAAAATTGAAACAATTAAAAGCAAAAAGAAGATAAATAAAATAAAAAATTCCTTTATATATAAGACAATATATATATATATACATGTCGGGCTGGGAGAGAAATACCAAAAACCTACGCTAATAGGCTTGGGTCCAGTACTTATGTTTATATATTAAGTTCTCTTTTTCTTTGTACTTTCTTACCATATGACTCAACAACAACACATAATATAACAATAATTAACTTTATTTCAATATTCACGTAATAGGCATGGGTGCACTTATATGTATTAAGTGTTCTTTTTCTTTATACCTTCTCAATATGGGACTAACAACAATACATAACATAACAATAATTAACTTTATTTGAAAATTCACATATTAAGTTGAGGCAGGTAGGTGATGAAGAGGTGCTCTGTTTAGGCTGCTTGAAACCACCAAAGATAGACTTTTTTTTTTTTTCCCTAAGGCCAAATATAGACTTGATTAGTAAACAATGGGTCCTTTGGGGCAAATTGAGTTGCAGCTGTCATATTAATCCCCCAAAGGCAGCTAGTACCGCAGCCCCCCTTGTCCCGATTATACCTGTAAATCAGAAAATTATCATGACGCACATATTCATTGTTGCCCGGCCGATTCCACGTAAAATAACATACAAATTTTGTAGTGCCCCTAAAGTTGGGTCTAAAGGTGAAATAGAATTTCCCATTGCGTTGGAGAGTATGGTCACCGAGGTTGTTGTCCGATGAATGACAACCAAGCGTTAGATTAGTCGTCAAATCATTTCTTATTGTCACGAACACTCGGGCTTTTTCGAATAGGCCCGCTTCAACGCCACTCTTAAATGATCCACTCATAAACATAATCACGGTGATTATCAATACCAACGTTACATTTCTACCGGATGACATCATCATCTTCTTTCTTTCTTTTTTGATCAACGTCGGTTTGACTCTCACATGCTCTCCTCTACGCACGGTATATATATATAGTGGTAAAAACTATAGGATAAAGACGATAAAGTTTAAAAAAAGAAATGGAAGTTGTCTACATATGCTATTTTAACCAAATGTTATCAAAAAGATGGTGTTCAGGTAGATAACATTTAGATTTATATGCTCTTTTAAGCATTTTGTTGCTTGTAATCTATGTATTAGTTTCTTTAGACACCTTTATATAACCATTTATCAATATCTAATGTGACTTTTTCTTCTTATAGCTGAGATGAGAAAATATAGAAGAAAAAAAATATGAAAGTTTGTTAAGAGGAGGATCCGCTCATAATTAATTCCATTATTAAGGGGAAGACCAAGTCAAGAAAAATAAAGAGAAAATACAATTCTGAATTCCCCCCTTCAACTATCACCATTTATTTAATTTTCGCTACCAAACATAAAAAAAAGTGGCATTAATAGATACGTCAAACTACCATCTCATATCAAATAGGCTACTCTATCGATCAACATTATTTAAACGTTAAAATAGATGGAAAATTGTCACATGCATCTGTCTTTCATCCCATCACACCCTCTTTTTTACTTTTAAAATTTCATAATATTACTCATCAGCTCATGTTGTTTATTTGTCAACGTTGCTTGGTTGCATTATTAGAGAAATATGAGTGACTTTTAAATGGTTTCCACACATTGTATAAATAGTGGTAAAAAGTATGGGCTAACTGTGATAAAGTAAAAAACAAAAAAATGCACGTGCCACTAAAGTAATGTTTCTTGGCATTTTTTTTCGTAGGCTCCTGTTAATTGTTGGTGTAACCAAGCATATGCCAAGAAATTAAAAATTCCTAGCGTTTTAAATCGGTGGTTGTGATAATGATAAAATTTTGTTTGACATAGCTTTAGGTATTTATATTAATTCTTAAATGCAATAGAAAAAATGTATTTATAGGTATTTATATTTATATTAACTTTAGGTATTTTTTGTTTTTGTTTTTGTTTTTTTTGTTTTTTGAGAATCAAACAACTTCAATTTATAGAGAAACTTTAGGTATTTATATCAACTTCAATTAACTTTAGATATTTATATCAACTTTTAGTACACGTTAAGATTAATGCAATAGAAAAAATGTTCAACATTTTGTATTGAATGAAAATAAATAAATTCATAATAAACCTTCTATTAATATTGTCCTAGAAATGTATAAAAGTTGTTCTCAAGGGGTAGCTCAATCGGCTGTGAACCACGCCTCATGAAGCGGTTGTCACTAATTCGAATCCCCCTCCCCCTCTCTTTGTGTTGTGGACATGTCAAAAAATATATATATATACACACACACATAAGATAAAAATTCTTCTTTTATTAGAGAAAAAGAGGGGATCCACAACAAGAATTTTGGTCTTTAGTGACAACAAAAGGTCATCGCTAAAAGTCCAATAAGTCTTCACCGTCGTTGTTGATAATGCGTTTTTTTTTCTTTAATAAAAAAAAATTTGCCAATTGCTTTTTTTTTTTTTTTTAATACTGCTTTAATAAGAAACTAAATAATTTCAAATACGCTTAAGACCAAATTATTCCAAACATTAAATGAAACTTGTAAATCCAGCAAACAACCATCTTGAACAAATTTTAACGTTCACAAAAGCGAAGAGATACTTTCAAGTAACTGCTAAAACAGTAATCAAAACTCAAATGCTATGAATAAAATAATCCAAAATATATCCTAAACAGTAGGAGGCAGAAATGGTCCTTCCAGCTTCACACACTATCAAAGGTCCATCGTCCATGGCATCCAAGAAGCTGCAAGATTGAAAAAAACCCTTGTTGGTTTGAATACCATGTTAACATAACTCAGTGCCTACATTTTCAAGCAAAAAATAGATGCAATGACTGCGAGCCTATTTGGGATTGAGTAGAGAGTTTAAAAGGTACTTTTAGAAAGTTGTACAAACAAAAAGTAGCTTGTTTGGTAAAAAGATTTCAAAAGTAGTTCTTTATTATTATTTTTTTTACTCAAAAAATGGTCAAAACGCACTTTTGACAAAATCTTAAAAATAAAGCTTTTGTCAAAAGCGTTTTTTGAGTTAAAAGCTTTATTTCTTATGCACAATCCCAAACATGTTCTACATCAACAAAAAGGCACCTTAGCGTTTTCTGACTTTTTTTTTTTTTTTTTTTTTCTTCTTCTTCAATGCCAAAGATAGACTTGATTAGTTAGCGTTGGGTTCTTTGGGGCAAATTGAGCTGCAGTTGTTTGATTAATCCCCTAAAGGCAGCAAGTACCGCACCCCTCCCTGTCCCGATTATACTTGTAAATTAGAAAATTTTCATGATCTACATAATGATTGTTGTGGAGCCAAATAAAATAGCATACCAATTTTGTAGAACCAAAAAAGTTGGGTCTAAAGTTGGAACCGTACGTCAGGTTCTGTTGGAGAGTATGGGCACCGAGGTCGTTTTCCGATGAATGACAGCCAACCGCTAGATTAGCCGTAAAAATCATTTCTTATCGTCACAAACACTCGGTTTTTTTGGAATAGGCCTGCTTCAATGCCACTCTTAAATGATCCACTCATAAACATAACCCATGTGATAATCAATACCAACGTTACATTTCTACTGGATGACATCGATCATCATCGTTTTTTTTTTTTTTATCAACGGTCGGTTTGACTTTCACATTCTCTCCTCTACGCACAGTATACATATATATAGTGGTGAAAAGTATAGGGACGATAAAGTTTTAAAGAAATGGAAGTCGTCAACATATGCTATTTTAACCAAATGTTATCAAAAAGATGCTGTTCAGGTAGATAACATTTAAATTTATATGCTCTTTTACGCATTTTGTTGCTTGTAATCTTTATATTAGTTTCTTTAGACACCTTTAACTATCCATTTATCTATTTCTAATGTTGCTTTTTCTTTTTATAGATGAGATGAGAAAACATAGAAGAAAAAAAATATGAAAGTTCGTTAAGAGGAGGATCCCGCTTATATTTAATTCCATTATTAAAGGGAAGACCAAGTCAAGAAAAAATAGAGAGACAATACAATTATGAATTCCCCCCTTCAACTAGTGGCATTAACGGATACGTCAAACTACCATCTCATATCAAATAGGCTGCTCTATCAACATTATTTAGACGTTAAAATAGATGAAAAATTGTCATGTGCATCTGTCTTTCATCCCTAACACCCTCTTTTTTACTTTTAAAATTTCATAATTGCTCATAAGCTCATGTTGTTTCTTTGTGAACTATGCTTGGTTGCATTATAAGAGAAATATGAGTGACTTTTAAATGGTTTCCACACATTGTATAAATAGTGGTAAAAACCATGGGCTAACTGTGATAAAAAAAAATAAAAAAAATAAAAAAAAGGCTCGTGCCACTGAAGTAATGTTTCTTGGCATTTTTTTTCGTATGCTCCTGTTAATTGTTGGTGTAACCAAGCAAATGCCAAAAATGTTCAACATTTTGTATTGAATGAAAATAAATAAATTCATAATAAACGTTCTATATATTAATATTGTCTCAGAAATATATAAGAGTTAAAAATTCTTCTTTTACCAGAGAAAGAAAGGGGATCCACTACAAGAATTTTGGTCTTTAGTGACAACAAAAGCGGTCGCTAAAACAGTAATCAAAACTCAAATGCTAAGAATAAAATAATCCAAAATATATCCTAAACAGTAGCAGGCAAAAATGCTCTTCCAGCTTGACACACCATCAAAGGTCCATCGTCCATGGCATCCAAGAAGCTGCAAGATTGAAAAAACCCTTGTCGGTTTGAATACCATGTTAACATAACTCAGTGACTACATTTTCAAGCAAAAACTAGATGCAATGAATGCGAGCCTGTTTGGGATTGCAGTAGAGGGTTTAAAAAGTACTTTTAGAAAGTTGTACAAAACAAAAAGTAGCTTGTTTGGTAAAAAATTTCAAAAGTAATTCTTTGATTTTATTTTTTTTTTACTTAAAAAAATAGCAAAAATGCACTTCTGACAAAATTTTAAAAATAAATTAAAGCTTTTGCCAAAAAATATTTTTTAACTTAAAAGCTTTATTTCTTACGTACAATCCCAGACATGCTCTACCTCAACAAAAAGGCACCTTAGCCAAATTGCTATACAAATGCTCAAATGCCCAAAAGTTATAGCACTCCACATTCTATTATTGGACTTTGGAAACTTGGCCTAACCAGTAAATAAATAAGAGAGAGAAGTAGTTAAGAAATCTTTATCACACCATGCACTAAGGATTTTGAGTATAAACGACATCTGAAGGGTTCTCGCGATGCTTGAGATGCCTTTCATAACATGTAAAGAAACAGGCCCCAATAATTTTGCTTTCTTTCATTTGGCAATCAAGCAAGCATTCTGAGCAAGTTACACCAAGGCTTGCGCCATATTCTTTCAAGCATTTATGATTAGTTCTACCAAGACAAAATATCAATTGAGGGATGTTAACATGTTCCCATTTTTCTTCACAAACTTCAATTTCATCTTTAAGGCATGTATGTAATGTTTTAGTAACTTCGTCAAGTTTAGATGATTGAGGATATGGGAAGAGCAGTGGGGAGGGACCAGAAGAGGTAGGGGCAAGGCCATTAATTTGAACTTTATCAAGTCTAGAGAAATGAAGATGCTTGATGGGATGTGAAGAGGGACTGAAAGAAATATAGGAAAGGTCATTAGCTTGCACTTTTAGGAAAATATAGATAAGTAACTCCATCATCACTACCATATGTTTTTCAATACATTTCCAAGTCATGGTTTTTCTTCCACTTTATAACTTTTTATTTTGATGTTTAATAAAAAAATTTTAAAAAAAAAAAAAAAAAAAAGATGATTAAGATTGAGCCCTTATATATTGTACGAAACCGATTTATTTTTAAAGTAACTTGATTCAAATAAATGTTGTGTAATAGTTGTAACTTTTCAAACAATGACTATTTTTCAGTTAATTAAAGTGAATATATGCATCTTGGGTTAAGCAATATCTTTTTGTTTTGATTTCAAGATTTGTTTTGAAACATTTTATTATATTAACTTGCGGTTTTTAACAAAACATGTGTACGGATAATAACTTAATTTGCTTCAAATGAGCAAGTTAAGGAGATGATTCCCTATTCAAGATATATTACTTCAAAACACTACTTAAAAAAACTTTTTTTAAAAAAAATATATATATGTATGATAAAAATGCAGGATATTTTGAATACAATCAATACTATTAATTTATGAAAATACACGATGTATATATTGTTAATTAAAGTTACTACTGAAAAGCACATGGTTTCATGGAACTGGACAATTTTAGAAAAAAAGGGATTTTTTGTAAGTGATAATAAAGAGACGGCTAAAGTAAATATAGTAAATCAACTTCATCAAGGATGGAGATAAATGTAGTGATTCAATACTTAAAGCAATATATATATAAGGAAATTATATTTAAATGAATTGTTTAAAAAAAAAAAAAAAAACTTCTGATAGGGTAAGAAAGATCATAAGTTAAGTGATCTTTTTTTTTTGTTCCCAAGGAGTAGCTTAATCAGTTAGGGACCATGCCTCAGAAAGCAGAAGTCACTAGTTTGAATATCCCTCCTCTTTTGTGTGGACATGCCAAAAACAATACTATTTATTTTTTGAAAGGAAGAAACAATATTGTCTCATAGTTTGGGCTATAAGCTTTTAAGAAAGTTATTATTTAATTAGTAAGTAACTGGTATAATAAAAAAATATAAAAAAACTCAAAAGGTTGGTGTTCATACGAACATGTGAAGATTCTAGAAAAAGTCAAAAATACATTAAATGAAAGCAGACGTTTCAAAGGCTGAAATGATAATTTCATTTCAATGACTATATATAGTTCCATCTTTAACAAAAGGTGAAAGAGCAAGTGCTCGTAAAAGAAGCATCTCTAGCTATATAATCAAAAGGCTATTGTATTTAATCGAAATATAACTTTTACTCAATATGAATGGGAATGATACAATTTAACAATGTCATTATAAAATATAAAATTGGAAGATGAAAAACACATTGTTCATAACCTATAGATGAAAATCTGTTTTGACTAAAAATAATATTTTAGCATGAAAATAATCACTTTTCAAACAATGTTACGAGGAATAAAATACTTATGATATGATACAAAATAATAAAAAGACTGAGGAATTATCACATGACTATGCATACTCGCAGTTTTAATAATGGAATCATGCCTAACAATAAAAGAAGTTGGCCCATTCAACCTTTCAAATGGGGAGATTCCATTTAAATACGTTGTGTTTTTTGCTTAAAATCTCTTGATCAGGTTAATTTATAAAAACAAATATTTGAAACTTCACTCTAGACCCTTAACTAACACATGTTTTGAGAAGACCCCATAAATTTAAAAAACTTTCAATTTCACCCTCTAAAACTTTCAATTTGATGCAATTTACCCCCTCAATCAATTTTTAAACATTAAAAGTGATAAAATGACCATTATACCCAATGGATTTTTTTTTTTTTATAAAATTTCAAATTTACCCGTAATTTTAAATTAATTTTTAAAAAAATTATTATAAAAAATAAAATCACAAGGTGACCCATGGTTGGGCCACCTTGTGACCCATTTTTTCAATTTTTTTTTTTTTTTTTTGGAAAAAAAAAAAGAACATCGAAGGGTAATTTTGTCTTTTTAGGGGTAAATTGATGAAGGGGGGTTAATTGCATCAAATTTAGAGTTTTTAAAATTTATGGGAATCTTCTCAAAATACGGAGTTGTTAAAGAATCCTTTGTAAAGTTTCCTCAAACAAATAGTTCAGATGACTTTTGATTACTTATTCAATTAATGATAACATGTTTGGATGCTCATAATCCTAACGGACATTTCTTTAGAAAGAGAGAGAGAGAGAGAGAGAGATAAGGGTGAGACTAATTTTTGGTAAGCACTTTCCTAATCACTTTTTTAATGAAATTTAAATATTTTATTATCTAATTATTGTTTAATTTAAATAAAATTTTAATTGAATTATGATATAATTTTATTTTAATTTTCTTGTTAGTTACTCTCAATTTTAAGTCTTGTTATAATGCCCTACTTTTTATTACAACATTTTTATAATGTTAATTTATTACAATATTGCTATATATATTAGGGCTTAGAGACATTTAGAGTCTGTTTAAGATTGCGTTAGAGATCTTTAAAGGTACTTTTTGTTTTAATCATTTTTCTAATAATTAGCTCTCTTGGCGGTTTAAAAAAACAATAAACGAAATGGACAAAACTTTCATACAAACTGAATTATAGTAATTTCTTTAAAATAAAAAATAAAAATAAGGGAAAACTTTAGAAAACTACCATGAACTTCCACTCTTTTTTTTATTTTAACTTCAATGATGCTTTCAAAACTCGTGAAAATTCATGACAGTTTCATAAAGTTTTCCCTAAAAGACAATAAAACGAAATAGACAAAAATTGCATACAAACTGAACTATAGTAATTTCTTATAAACCAACCTCTAAAAATAATAATACTCTTTCTGGTTGATGCTATTAAAAAAAAAAAAAAAAAAAGCATGAAAAAACATATTATCAAAAAAGGGGGAGTACTAGGGCTGAGGTGACTTTTTGTGTCTTCATGTTCGGTGGGTGGGTGGGTGAGTGTGGAGAGGGTCTTTGATCGAGCTTTGTTCGTGAATCAAAACCACATGCCACCGATCTTGAATTAAAGTATATTTGGATGATAGTCAAAGATACTTGCTTCATGTGTTTCATGCATATTCAAAGAGACAAATTATACCTTACTAATATAACCGGCCAATTAGTACCATAAGTAATAGTGTTTATTTTACCGAAATGATTAAATTTATTATTTTTAGGACTAATTAAATATGTATATATATTTAAGGGAAAAATCGTATTTAGTCCTTAAGTTTTTATCTAATTTGGATTTAGTTATTTATTGAGTTTTCAATTTCAATAATATGGTTCTTAGGTTTTGCTAAAGTTTAAATAGGCCACTTTGTCACTTCACCGTCAAAACTAACAATTTATAATTGGCCAAGTGTCTCATTTAACGCGTCAATGTTCATCTCAACATCTTAACGCAATGTCATGCCAACAGAACCAAAGTTTTTTTTTAGTGAATTTGTTCTTTAGGTTCTCATGTTTTATGTTTCTCTAAGTTTTACGTGTTAAATTGAATTTTTTTTTTGGAATTTTTTTTTCTATAAATGACTTAACACTTGTTGACCTATCATTGCATTAGAGTGTTTATGAAGTGTCAAATGAGATAAGTGATAGATGAAAAATTGTTAACTTTAACGGTGAAATGATAGAGTTACCTATTTTAAATTTGGGCAAATTTTAAGGATTATATTCTTGAAATTGAAAACTTATTAAGAATAAAATTCAAATTAGATTAAAAAAGAAAAAATAATAATTAAATATAATTTTTCCTAAATGGTATGTCACGTTAAGCTATCCCAATGAATTGAAAAAGCGGATGTTGATTATTGTTGACTTTGTCGAAAAGGAGGCCATCTTGACTGAAAATTTCTTCCTTTTATAGGTACAACAGTAGTGTGAGAAGTGTTTCACGTTGCTCCAAAATTGACAGGCAGAAGGGACGCGTGGGTTTTGGGATAGTTATTCGTGATCACCTGGGGCAGATGTGGGCTTCGAAAAGTCAGACTCGCTATGGGTTTCTGGATCCCACAGCAGCGGAAGCCGTGGATGCTTTTATGGCCGCTCAACTCTGTGTTGATATGGGGATACGGCAGGTTCAAGTGTTCAACTAGAGGGAAATGCAAAGAATATCATTGCTGCAATAAACTCTGATGACCCTGATGAGAGTGGGAGGGGCCTACTTACAGAGGATATTAGATTTACTTTGAGCTCTATCCCTGTTTGGGAAATGCGATATACACATAGAGAAGGAAATAAGGTGGCCCATATTCTGGCTAGTTTGGCTACGCATGAAACCATGAACATGGTGTGGCACCATAACCCACCGGATTGTATACGTGATATCTTGCAAGCAGAGTTTTCTGCTTTGTAGAGTTTGCAATAAATACAATGCATCTGTTTACTCAAAAAAAAAAAAAAAAAAAAAAATAACATTTGCGGAACAAATCCTCTGAGAATATTCAGGGCTCTCATAAATTTTAGGACCACAAATAAAACACATATTTCACTAATAAAAATAAAAATAAAAA